>NC_090373.1:170498820-170794137 GCF_036365525.1 Heterodontus francisci | reverse complement strand
TACCTTTCCCTCTGGTGGGAATGTACTTCAACTGTACCTGAACTATCTCCTTTTTAAAGGCAGCCCATTGCTCCATTACAGATTTGTCTGCCATTCTTTGTTTTCAATATATCTGGGCTAGAATCATTGTCACCCCATTGAAGTTGACCCCCTCCCAATTAATTATTTTTACTCTGGATTGTTCCTTTTCCATAGCTAACCTAAAACTTATGATACTATGATCACTGTCACCAAAATGCTACCCTACTGACAATTGATCCACCTCATTCCCCAGATCCAGATTCAGCAATGCCTCCTTCCTCATTGGGCTGGGAACGTACAGATTAAGAAAATTCTCCTGAATATATTTCAGAAATTCTTTCTCCTCTCTGCCCTTTACACTGTTACTATCCCAGTCTGGATTAGGATAATTAAAGTCCTGCATTATCACTACTCTATAGTTTTTGTACCTTTGTGTAATTTCTTTGCAAATTTGCTCCTCTTTATCTTTCCCACTAGTTGGTGGCCTCTAGAATGCACCCAGTAATGTAATGGTACCGCTAATGTTTCTTAACTCTAACCAGATAGATCCTGTCCTTGACCACTCCAGAGCATCCTCTTTCCCCAGCACTGTAATATTATTAATCAATATTGCCACTCTTTCTTCTTTCTTTTCTTATGTTTCCTGAATACCTAGTGCCCAATCCTGCCCTTTTTTGAGCCAGGCTCTGTTATTGCCATAAAATCATATTCTCACATGGCTGTCAGCATCTGTAGCCCCCCCAGCCTGAATTACCACACTCCATACTTTCACATACATGCACTATAAACCTAATTCAGACCTTTTTGCATTCCCTGTTACTCTGACCATACTTACTAGCACTACAGTAATAAATAGTAAGCTATCTGTGTCTCTCAGTCCTTCATACATTTTTTTTCTCCTTTCTCTTACTACATCTTGGTGCCCATTCCCCCTGCCAAGTTAGCTTCAAACCTCCCCAACAGCATTAGCAAACCGCTCTGCAAGGACCTTAGGCCTGTACAGGTTCCAATCTCCCAGGAATCTAAAGCCTCCCTCCTGTACTATCTCTACAGCCACACATTCATCAGCTCTGTGCTCCAATTTCTATACTCATTAGCATGTGGCACTGGCAGTGATCCAGAGATTATTGCATTTGTGGTCCTGTTTTCTAACTCCATAAAATCTGCCTGCAGAACCTCATCTCTCTTTCTACCGATGTCGTTGCTCCATACTGATATGGAGCACAACCTCTGGCCATTCACCCTCTCCTCAGAGTGCTCTGTAGCTGCTCAGTGACATCCTTGATCTTAGCACTAGGTAGGCAACATACCATTTTGGATTCACATCCGCGGCTGCAGAAATGCCTGTCTGTTCCCATAACTATAGAATCTCCTATCACTATTGCTTTCCAAGTCTTCCTTCTGTACAGCTGAGACAGCTTGGTGCCATGGACCTAACTCTGGATGCACTCCCCAGAAGAATCATCATTCTCATTAGTATTCAGAACTGAATACTGGTTGGAGAGTGAGATGCACTCTTGGGACTCCTGCACTACCTCCTGGTCCTCCTTGACTGTCTGGTGGTCACCTATTTCCTCTCTGCCTGCACTTTCCTAATCTGTGGTGTGACCACATCCAGAAATGTAGCAGTCAGTTTCGCAGATGTGTTAGCTCCTCCAGCTGATGACACTTCCTGCACATGTAGTCTAATATGTCTTCTTTCAGCCAGTTTCCCTCAGGCAAGTTATGCTGACTTCAACCTTTGAAACCAATTTGGTTCCATTTTAGATTTAACAGATCTGCATGTTGAAATTATTAGTTGAATATGATGACAATTTAAACATCTGATTAAGGATTTATGATTCCGGAGACTTTGGATTAATGATCTCAATCTTAAAGTTAACATAGAGTACTCAATATGGAACAGACAAAAAATGTTAACTTTTGGACTGTCAACATAAATAAGCAGAATGTAAATAAATTATAACCCAGAAATTGTTACAGCTACAGGACACAGCACAGGAGCAAGATCTGCATGAACTGTCTCTCTCAAATCATTAGTGAAGTGTGCAGCAGCACCAGATAGTCACGGATGAGGAAATCCATTTGACTCATTTTCAACCATCCACCCTGGAAGACTTTCCAATTCTCTACATTTCAGCATCCAATTGCTGCTTAAGAGATTCCAGCATTTTCACCACCGCTACTTTCCCTGGAAGTCGCTTTCCTACATCGATTCCTCCTTGTGTAAAGAAGAATTTCCTGATATTGGTCCTAAGTCTATCTTTTTTCATTTGAATATATATCCCCTTGTCTTACTTTTGTGCTTTAACTTAATGTAATGTTCTAGGATTACGTTTTCTATTCCCTTCACTATCTTACATACTTTGAAGACCACCTCTGTGATGCCTCCCTTCCAGACTAAAGAGACCATTTTCTCCAATCTTTTCTCGCAACATAAATCTTGGACATGATCAGCTTTGTGACTCGTCTTTTCACGGACCCCAGCACTTGAATGTCTCCATTGTCTTGATACCAGAATTGAACGCAGTTCTCAAGTTGCAGACCAACCAAAGGACAATAGAGTTTGATTATAATGTTCTCAAAATTGCATTCCACTATTTTAGCAATGCATTGCAACATTCTTTTGACTTTGTTGATTGCTGCTCAGCATTAGTTGGGCATATTGAGCATTGAGTCTATGAAGACGCCTAATTCTCTCACCACTTCATCCATAGCTGTTTCATGGAGTGCATGTGCCACTCAAATTTTTCTTCCAGTGTTTTATATCAATCTGCATTCATTTTCATAGGCCATTTTTCTGCCAATGTACATCTTTATTCCATTCAGTCTCCAATTTCTGAGCTGCCTCCCCTGATTCCAATACTCCATGAGTTTGATATCATCTGCAAACTTGACCAACATTACACTGTATTTCTAAATTCAAACCATCTATGTAATTTAGAAGCAGTAGTAACTCCAACACTGAGGTCCAAGGAACTGCGCTTGGTCCTTCCCACTCCCCTCCCTGCCCACCCTGATCCAACACCTTGAATGAGTACTTAATGTTTTCTCGCCTTGACTAGTTTCCTGTCCACTCTTAGGCAGTACCTTGAATCCTTACAAATTGAGCACCGTTGATATAGAACTTTGTCAAATTTCTTTTGGAAGTTGAGGTACAACATGTTGTAAAGCTTCCTACAGTCCATTTGGGTTGTTGCTGCCTTGAAAGAGTCAAGGAGGTTGTTGGGCACAATCTTCCCCTTCTGAGTCCATGTTGACTACCATTAACTAGGTTTTTATTGTATAGATAATCCTGAAGTTTACTGCTGATTAACAATTCTATTATTTGACATAGAATAAGGGATATGTCATCACCTGCTTTATTCCACTTTTCAATATGGGTTTCATATTAGCCTGTTTCCAAACTATTGGTACCACACCAGTATTCATTTCCTCCCTCATAACTTTTGCCAGTTTTTTTTTTATTTGTTCATGGGATATGGGCATCGCTGAACAGGCCAGCGTTTATTGCCCATTCCCAATTGCTCTTGAGAAGATGATGGTGAGTCGCCTTCTTGAACTGCTGCAGTCTGTGTGTGTGTGTAGGTAGGGAGTTCCAGGAATTTGACCCAGTGTCGATGATGGAATGGTGATTTATTTCCAAGTCAGGGTGGTATGTGACTTGGAGGGAAACTTGAAATTGGTTGTGTTCCCATGTGTCTGTCGCTCTTGTTCTTCTAGGCAGTAGAGTTCGCGGTTTGGAAGGTGCTGTCAAGGGAGCCTTGACGAGTTGCAGCAGAGCATCTTGTAGATAGCACACACTGCTGCCACTATGCACTGGTGGTAGAGAGATAGAATGTTTAAGGTAATGTATGGGGTGCCGATATAATGGGCTGTTTTGTCCTGGATGGTGTTGAGCTTCTTGAGTGTTGTTGGAGCTGCACCCATCCAGGCAAGTGGGGAATATTATATCACACTCCTGATGTGACTTGTAGATAGGGAATCGGGATGAGAGTTACTTGCAGCTGAATTCATAGCCACTGACATGCCCTTGCAGCCAAATATGTATGTGGCTGGTATCGTCAAGTTTCTGGTCAAAAGCCAGTGCCTTGTAAATCTCCTCTTTGGTGTCTTTCAGCACTCTGGAATAAAGACCCTCTATTCCTGCAGATTAATTTGTTTTTAGCTCTTTAGGTCTGTTGAAAACTTCCATCTCCCATATGTTGAAACAGTTGATTTTACTTTTGTTACTTACGTTTGGGAATGACACATTACTTTATATGTTCTCTTCTGAATACATGGCGGGAGTAATCATTCAGAATATTTACTATTTTCTGTTCTCAGTTTCAAGCACATTTGCATCTTTTAAGGTTTGCACCCTCTCTACACTGTTGTTATACTGAATCTTTTTTGTATTTACCTTCTGATGCTGTGCTGCTGCCTAGGTCCTTCTATGCTCTCTGATCTTTCATATTTCTGCATTTTATTATGTTTTCTTATATTTATCCCAATAAACCCTTTTTCTTCATTTGGAAGATTTGTTGAGTGTGGTATACCTTTTAATTTTTATCTATTTTGAATTGTAACTAATTAGCCTAAATTGTTTGGCTTTAGGAATGTATTTTATCCTGCATGCTCAGCCTTTTAAAGGTGCTGCACTTGTCCTCTACTGCAGTGTTATTGAGAACCCTACTCCAATTAATCTTTTAGTTGTTCCATCATTTTAATAGATTTTTGCTGTACAAAGGTATTAAAGGATTAAAGCCAAGGCAGAAAGGTGGAGTTACAATACAGATTAGCTGTGAGCTCACTGAATAGTGGAACAGGCTTGGGGGCTGAATGGCCTTCTCCGGTTCCTATGTTCCTATTTTCTTGGAATGTGCCTGACTTTCAGGTCTTTGGTATATCTGACAGCCAGATCACACTTACGTTGATCATTCTGTGACCACTGTTCCCCATGCATGCTATGGATGCTATTTTATGTAAAGAGTCTGGGTCATTAATGAATACCAGGTCAAGATGAACTCTTCCGTTTGTGGCTTCCCGTTGAAGTAGTTGGGGAAAATTGGTGTCATACAAAGACAGTAACTCTCCCAAATATCACACCTGATAATTTCTTGGTTCACATTTGTTTCTTGTCTGGTGTTAGTGAGTGGGGCACAGTCATGCGAACTTCAACTATTATATTTCTCTCAAGTACCCAAGATGAGTGTGGATGATTCCATACGGAAACTTGATGAATAGTTTATTATTTCTGAAAGATGTTTATTTTTTTTAAAAAAGTAACCCAGTCATGCAGAAGAAATTAGTTACTATAAACTTAATGTTCTGGTTGTAGCAAGCAAGAAAAAACTATAAGCAGTTGAGTGCAACCTCTTGTTTTAACTATCTGCTGTCGGGAAGGGAGAACAAGTTTATCTGTGATGAATGACAAAAATGGCTACACTTAATCCATCCAGCACTGGATATATATATATATATGCTCATAATCTTGACTAATATGGAAACTAGTTTCTTGAGTGAGGTAAATTTTAGTGATGAATGATTATTTGTTCATATAATGTTTTGTAGTAGGAAGATGATGCAAGATGGTATTTTATTTTGAAGAAACACATTTCCCTTTTTTTCTAAGCTTTTTAGAGATGGTTCATGTTTGTGTTTCAGTCCTTTGCAACATATTATTGAGATGATCTGTTCTACATCGGAGTAAATGGAGGATTCCAGTTGATATTTTTATACTTCAGAACCTGTTTGGTGAGCAGTGGTGTTGACTCTTGAGAGTAGCAATTTGGCAGAGCCGAGTTAAACTCGATTCTGGCTTTTTTAACTTAGGAGGGAGGGAAGAGAGTCAATAGAATTTAGAGCCAAAAGCAAAACACTGCGGATGCTGGAAATCTGAAACAAAAACAGAAAATGCTTGAAATACTCAGCAGGTGAGGCAGCCATCTGTGGAGAGAAAAGCAGAGTTAACGTCTTAGGTCGATGACCTTTCATCAGAGATAGAATCTTGAAGCCTGAACTGATCTTGGGGGAGTGAGAGATTGAATTGAGAAAAGGGATTTGAACTTAACTTGAGAAATATGGAATATGAGTTTGAACACAGGAAAAAGGGACAGGATCTGAACTGAGATAACCATGAAGAATTCAGTCAGGATGGGGCTGATAGTAGTGCTGTCAATTGGGCTCATTTTACAGAACTGGGGCTTATTGTGACAAAACACAATTTTAATTATTGAATTTGGTTATTGAAGGTAACTGGAGAATATTGTTTAGTCATGTGGAAAAAAGGTTTTAGTGTGGATCGGACTTGGGATGGAAAGGAACATTGGGGTAAACTGATGCCCATTATTTTTAAGAAATAGTGCTAATTGTTTAAATATTGCCAGCATGATGTGAAATGAGTACACACTGATTGTCCTATGGGTAATGTTAGGTAACCATTGTAATGTTAGCCTGTGAATAAAATGTAATACATGGTGAAATTGCTAGCCAAGTATGTCCAATGCAAGACTTCTCTTCAAAATGAGACTTAATTGACTTAAACCCTTTGACAATTGATGCTTGTTTTCACAGAATTATAGAATCTTACAGCACAGAAGGAGGTCATTTGGATCATTGCATCTTGAAAGGGCTATCCAGTTAGTCTCGTATCTCCCCCCACCCCTCTGTTATTCCACATAGCCCTGCAAATTTTTACTTTTCAAGTATTTATCCAGTTCCTTTTGAAAGTTACTATTGAATCTGCTTCCCCCCTGACATAGTTTTCTATCTCATTTAATCAGTTTTAATCAATTTTCTATCTCCTTTGCGGAAGATTGCACAGTGTTCATTTCTATTCTCACCTACTAAGGTAATGAAGCAGTCTGTTCCATACAGCAAAACCTGGACAACATTCAGTCTTGGGCTGATGAGTGGCACAAATGTTACTTGCCACTTAAGTGCCAGGTAATGACAATCTCCAACAAGACAGAGTCTAACTACCATGCTGAATAGCTCACCATCAACATCTCAGGAGTCAACATTGACCAGAAATGTAACTGGTTGAGCCATGTAAAAACTGTGACTACAAGAGCAGGTTAGAGGCTGGGAATTCTGTGGTGAATAACTCACCACCTGACTCCACAAAGATTGTCCACTATCTACAAGGCACAAGTCAGGAATGTGATGGAATACTCTGCACTTGCCTGGGTGAGTCCAGCTCCAATAACACTGAAGAAGCCCAACACCATCCACCCCATTCACCACCTTAAAAAATTAATTCCTTCCACCAGATTGTCTACCAGCAGTGTGTACCATCTGTAAGATGCACTACAGCAGCTTGCCAAGACTCCTTTGACAGCACCTTCCAAACCCGCAATCTCTACCACCTAGAAGGACAGGGGCAGCAGATGCATGGGAACACCACCACCTGCAAGTTCCCCTCCAAGGCACACACCATCTGACTTGGGACTATATTGTTGTTCCTACACTGTCGCTGGATCAAAATCCTGGAACTCCCTTCCTAATAGCACTGTGGATGTACCCGCACCAGATGGACTGTAGCGATTCAAGAAGGCGGCTCACCACCACCTTCTCGAGGGCAGTTAGGAACAGGCAATAAATGCTGGCCTTGCCATGCCACCTACATCACATAAACAACTAATTAAAAAAGACTGCTATTGGATGATGCATGTTAGCCTCTAGATTACATTGATAAGTATGGTGAACTACTGCATTAAGAGAGGGTGCAGAGACTTCTAAAAGAAGCAAGAAATAAAGGTTACATGATGAGTAACAATGATTCAATCATTGATTTAAGCCTTAACCTACAAGCTCAAAGGGATAACGAGTTATTTTATTGTGCATTTGTAGGAGGTATTTAATCTTACAGCAAAATGCTGCCCACAAATCATTTATCTACTTTATGCCATCCTTTTTGGAAATGTTAATTTAAACCGAAACTAATTCTTTGACCACACACGGTATAAGTAGAGTATATTGGCTGGGGGCTGCCACTTCCATGTCAGTAGTGACAAAAGTAATTTATTCTATATACAGTATAAACTGCTCATCTGTGATTTGTTAACACATAAGGTAAGAGACAGTATTAAGCTAAAAAAAAAATGGCTTGCACATATGCAAAAATCAGTGGAAATCCAACAGACTGGGATAACTGCAAAATAAACAACAAAAGGATACAAATAAAGTAATGAGAGATACAAAAGGGAGTATGACCAAAGCTTGCTACAGATATCAAAACTAATAGTTAGAGTTTTTGCTAAGTATTACAAAAGTGTTTACAGCACAAAAACAGGCTCATCAGCTCAACAAGTCCAAATCGGCTGCTCGGTTTTCTGTCCATTAACACCCTCTCTGCACGAACGCTTTGTCCTTCACCACACCATTAACATACCATTTGCCTTTGCTCCATGACCTTCTGGGTAAGTTATTCTCTGTGACCCTATCCTATCAACACCTTTTCTTTCGTTATCTCTTGCCCCACCCTTGCTTTACTTGCTTAAACTTTTACATTTCTAATATCTGCCGGTTCTGATGAAGGGTCACTAACCTGAAAGGTTAACTTTGGTTCTCTCTCCACAGATGTTACCAGACATGCTGAGTATTTCCAGCATTTCTTGTTTGTGTTTCAGATTTCCAGCATCTGCAATATTTTACTTATACCAAATTGGTGTTTATTGCTGGACATGAAACTCCTCCCACCCCTCTTTATCTTACCCTCTCAGCACAGCCTTCTATTCCTTTCTCCCTCATGAGTTTATCCAGCTTCCCCTTACATGCATCTATGCTATTCGCCTCATCGGCTCCCTGTGTAGCATGTTCCACATTCTAATCACACTCTGGGTAAATAGGTTTCTTCCTGAATTCATTATTGGATCTATTAATTGTTACGACCAGGTGAGAAAGGTGTCTAGGGGTCTTTCTCAGCCTTCACCTGGTCTCATTGTAACTGGGTTTTGTTTTTAAACGGACTGTGTTTTAGCTCCCCCTTGGTAAATCCTTGTTCACCAATTATAAGGCAAAGAAATTAGCACAAACAGGCCGCCTTACGTTTAAAGAAGAAAAGTGAAATTTATTAAAACTTAAACTTAAACTCTAATTCAGTTAACGCCTACAGATACACGTCACGCCCCACGTTAGCATATACACAATACGCACATGCAAATAGAGACAGAAAAGAGCAGAAGAAAAATAAAGTGGAGAGGTTTGAGGCAATATCAGAAGAGTTTCTTGTTACTGTGCTTCAAGCTCACCATAGTCCTTTTGTAGGTACTTCTTGCTTGTAGTTAATTCTTGCTTTTTGTTGGGGCCCAGTATTTTTCTTAAACCATGTTCGCTGTCGGGGGCATTTCTGTCTACGTGTCTTCAATGGGTCTTCAGTTCTGTGAGAAAGAGATGAGAGCAGACAGGAGAGATATGTTCTCAGTCCAGAAAGCAAAGAGTTTTCTGAGTTTTAAAGCTTTGTGCAAGTTCAAATTCAAAAAAACTCCAACAGCCAGTTAGCCATGTGACTAAACTGGTCTGACCACATCTGTTTGTGTATTCGGCCATCTAGGCAGTTAACCTGGAATGCTAGCCTCTCCACCTTCAACGTCTGGTAATCAAAAGTCTATTGTGGATTAAATTGGAGCAGGGAGTGGCCCCTTTGTCCTTGCCAAGTACTGTCTGTTACTATGCAAATATCTTTCCAGTCAAGGGTCTGTGTTCTTTTTTAAACAAGTTCTTTCTTTACTCCGGTAACAGTTCATGTGGCAAAATATGAGTGCCTCATTCTTGGCAGTGGGGGGCCTGCATGACATAATCATTATCTTGCATTTATGGCCCCCAGTTCTAATCTCGTCTGCAAGTGGAAGCATGTTATAATAATTAAATATTACAAAATATATTTAAAGAGAGAGCATGATAAGAGGAATATGAATCCATTAAAGACAGATGCAAGTGAGACTGTTAGGGATAATCAGGAAATAGTAGATTTGTTAAATGAATACTCTATATCTATTCTCACAGTAGAGGGAAAGGACAAAATACCACTGGTACAAAGGAAACTTGAAAAATCCAAGGGAGGAACTTGGTGTAATCTAAGTAAATAAAAAGTTAATGGAAAAAATGATGGGTCTTAAGATAGAAAAGTCTCTAGGACCTGATGGTCTCCACCTGGGGTATTAAAAGAAACAGGTGAGGACATTGCAGATGTATTTATAATAATTTTCCAAAGCTCACTGGATTTCGGAACTGTTCCCTTGGACTGGAACATGGAAAATGTCACTCCATTATTTAAAATAGTAGGAGGCAGAAACCAGTCAACTTTAACATTGATTCCAGTAACTTTCTTCCAACTGTCATTAGGGAAAGAGTGACTGAGCATTTGAACAAGTGTGAGCTGATCAAAGAGAGTCAACATGGATTAGTGAAGGATAGGTTATGTATGACTAAGCTGTTTGAATTTTTTGAGGAAATCACTAGCATGGTGAACAGGTGAGTGTCCATGAATGTTGTCCAAATGGGCTTTCAGAAGGCATTTGAAGAGTTTCTGCAAAAGAGAATATTAACCAAAATGAGAATGGATGAAATTGGAGGTAACCTTGAGAGATGGGTTGAAAATTGATTGGAAAGTATGGATAATGGAATGTACTCTGATGGGCACAATGTGGTAATTGGTGTTCCTCAGGGATCCATACTGGGGCCTCAGCTTTTCACCATATATATCAATGACTTGGATGAAAGAATAGAGTGTTGTATATCCCAGTTAGCAGATGACACTAAGTTAGGAGGAACAGTAAATTGTGTAGGTGGGAGCAAGAGGTTACAAAATGACATAAATTAGGTGAGTGGGCAAAACTGTAGCAGATGGAGCATAGTGTAGGGAATTGAGGTCATCCACTTTGGATCCAAGCAAAACAAATCAACACATGTTCTAAATGGTGAGAAACTAGAAACAGTGGAGGAATAAAGGAATTTAGGTAATAAAAAGGGATTTAGGCCTCTAGTTGCACAAATCAGTGAAAGCTAGTACACAAGTGCAAGAAGTATGAAATAGGCTAATGGAATGCTGGCCTTTTTCTCAAGAGCGACGGGGATACAAAGGGGAGAAACTTACGCTTCACTAATACATAGTCTTTGTCAGACCCCATCTGGAGTACTGCATTCAGTTTTGGCCACCAAACCTCAGGGAGGAGGTATAACCTTGGAGGGGGTATAACATAGATTTACCAAAAAAGATACCAAGGCTTAAGGGTTAAATTATGAGGACAGTTCGCCTAAACACGGTTATGTTCCCTTGAGTTTAGAAGATTGAGGGGGTGATCTAATTGAGGCGTTTAAAATGATGGAGGAATTCAATAGGGTCGATGTGGAGAAACTATTACATCTAGTGGGGAAAACCAGAAGGGGCTGCATTCTTAAAATTAGAGCTGGGCCATTCAGGAGTGAAAATGGGAAATCATACAAAAGTTAATGGAAATGTAGAACTCTGTCCCCACAAAAGGCTCTGGATACTGAGTCAATTGAAATTTTCAAGACTGAGTTTGAAGGCTGAGGGGAGATTTTGATTGAGGTGCACAAGGTTGTGAGGGGCCTGGATAGAGTGGATGGGAAGGATCTATTTCCTTTAGCAGAGGGGTCAGTGACTAGTGGCATAGATTTAAAGTGATTAGTAGAAGGATTAGAGGGGAGATGAGGAAAGACTTTTTCACCCAGTGTGTGGTAGGGGTCTGGAACTCACTGCCTGAAAGGGTGATAGAGGCAACTCATTTAAAAGGTGTCTGGATATGCACCTGAAACCCAGTAGCCTCCAGGGAGATGGACCAAGTGCTGGAAAATAGGATTAGGCTGGGTGGTTCGTTTTTCAGTAGGTGCAGACACAATGGGCAGAGTGGCCTCCTTCTGTGCTATAAATTTTTCTGCATTTTCTAAATATTCTAAATATCTGAAGAGGAGGAAAGTGCAGGGATGTGGCGAGAGGGCGGGGGAGTGGCAGCACGTGAATTGCTCCTTAGAGCCAGCATGGATATGATTGGTCGAATGGCCTTCTTCTCTGCTGTAATGATTCTATTGTTAGGCAAGGGTATTTAAGGAAATGGAGCAAGGGAAGGTAAATGGATTAAGGTACAGATCAGCTATAATCTGATTAAATGGTGGAACAGGATCAAGGGGCCAAAACTCCTGTTTCTATATTCTTATTTGGACAACTCATATGGCATAATCTCCGAATTTAGTTGAAGTTGTGCAGCAGAATGTAGCACTGGGAAATTGGGACACTGATTTACTTGTGGGACTATACATGATGTTTTTCTGTATCTATTACAAGTGCATTTGATGTGATTGACATTCACATCCTTGTTTCTGACAATGGTGGCTTTGTGCAACACAAAATAAAGTGCACTCAGCTGTCTGTCTGGAGACTATATCAGTGAATATGCAAAAACATATTTTTTTTCTTTTTTGGATGTGTCTGATGGCACTGTAGGTGAAACCTGGCTGATTCTTTCACACTGTTGTTTACAGTTGTCAATTAGATTTGGGTGGTTAACCCCTCCATTAGTTTCATTCCACAACAGGTGACAGCAATAATTAAGTCTTCTGATTTTTGGGTCTAGATCTGATTGAATACCCTTGAACGTTGAATACCAAAATGAGGTTAAAGTCTGATAAACCCCTGAAATGCCAACTCCTCCATGCTGTATCCTGGTGTGGCAGATGTTTTTCCTCTTTCATGTCTCTTCTCAGTACAAAGACGTAGCAACAATGTAGGGTATAGTTTCCATCTCCTATGTCACTTATAGACAACTGAACAAAGTCCTGTGTGGGAGGAGTTGCTATGGATGCAGGTGATCAATTCCTTTTAGCATTGAATTTTGTTAATAATGACAAAAGCAGCTTCCACTTCTATAACAATTGTAAGCATTTATATTATTTAAAGCATTTTGTTTGTTCCTTCCAAAATTGTTTCCTGATCGCAAACTTGGTTTATGTTTAACCTGAAAAAGAACACAATTGTCCGCTACTAATTTCACCCGATTTCTTTTTCTTTGATTTTGTTTATGGTACCTCATTTTTTTTGTAATTCCTCATCGATGCTGGACATATGTTGTGCTATGCAATAGCCTTTACCCTTCCTCCAAGTGGTCTGATGCTTCTGGTCAGGTCAGAAGCTTTGTTGCACAATTTGAGCACACTGTCATAATTTGTTATCCATTAAAATAAATGGATAGAAAATCTTAAACAGTTTGTGCTTGATTTTTGCGATGAGGGCTTCTGCCTACCAGGCTCTTGTGTCCTGTTTGCAAAGGAAGAAAGTATACCCTCAGAAGTCCTAACTATAATCCACTTACCATTTAGAAATAAGATAACTATTTTCCTCTATTTTTTGATTGGTAGCTTGGATTGTTTCTATTTATACAAAAAATACATCTGACACCCTGAAGGAAGAAGCAATGATTATATATTAGAAGTTTACATCAGTAGTTCCAAAAAAAAGTTTACAATGCAGAAGCAGTTAGTTTGGTCCATCATCTATATGTTAAGTCTTTGAAAAGTATTCCAAAATAAATCCCACTGCCTTACTATTTCCCCGTAGCCTCTGTCTTCCTGAGCTCCAATTTCCCTGCAGTGATGTCTGCCTCAACCACACCCTGCTCCTAAAACCCTTGACATAAAGCGATTTCTCCAGACCCCTCTTCTCACTCTCTTAGTGACCATTTTAAATTGATCACATGTCACTAATTCGCCAACCAGAAGAGAGAGCCTCTTTTTTGTGATAATTTCCTTGAGAAGCAGAATCTAATGGCCTGCAGCATTTTGGATTCATCCCTTGTTCGATGACTTTGTACTTCCGCCATAATCATCGGTGCGTGAAGTGACTGATGGCTGTATAACATAATGTCACTTGTTTGACCTATAGAACAGCAGGGTGCTTGTCTCAGAACTGCAATTTCACCACATGGTGTTACGACCAGGTGAGAACACTAGAGTGTTCCCTCTCAGCCTTCACCTGGTCTTACCTTAGTCGGGTTTAATTTTAAGCACACTGTGTTTTTAGCTCCCCTTGGTGAATCCTTGTTCATCGCTTTCCAACTATAAAGCAAAGAAACCAGCACAAACAGCTTTTCTTAGGTTTAAAGAAGAAAGGTTGAAATTTATTAAACTTAAACTCTAATTCAGTTAACGCCTACAGATACACGATGCACCCACGCTAGCATGCATACACGATACATGCAGATGGAGACAGAACAGAGCAGAAGAAATAAAGTGGAAAAGTTTAAGGCGATCTCTGAAGAGGGTTTTTGTTACAGATCTTCGAGCTCATTGTAGAGTCCTTGATTGTAGGTAGATCTTGCTTTTCTTTGGGGCCCAGCATTCTTCTTAAACCTTGTTTGCTGTAGGAGACCTTTCTCTCTTGGGGTTCATGTGTCTTCAGTAGATTTGGAGTTCCGTGAGAAAGAGATGGGAGCAGACAGGAGAGGCTGTGGTGAGCCAGCCAGGAGAGGTCTTTTCAGTCCAGGAGCAAACAGACACTCTGAGTTCAAACTGTTTGTACAATTCATGAAAACTCAGGTTGCCAAGCAGGTTAGTCATGTGACTAACTGGTCTGACCATGTCTGTTTGTGGATTCTCTGGTCTTAGCCAGTCCTGGAATGTCTCTTCTTACACACAATACCTGGTGCTCAAAGTCCATTGTGGGTTAAATTGGAGCAGGAAATAGCCCTTTTGTCCTTCCAAACATTGGCTGTTGGTATGCAAAAATATTTTTCCAGCCAAGGGTCTGGTGATTTTTTAACAGTCCTTTCTTCACTTCAGCAACAGTTTGAAATGTAATGTCCATATGGCAAAATTAATATGCCTCATGCTTGGCAGGTGGGGGTCTAGCATGACAATGGAAAGATTCCACCTCCAGTTGAGACTATCTGGGGTTAAACCAAGCAGACCAACGTGCTGTCATCAAGGAAACGGAAGTAGTGCCTTTTTTGAACAGATAAAATCATTATACATTGGTTCATATAATGGTTCCGTTGCTTTTTGCAGAAATCTGTTTAGAGATGGCTATATCAGATGTAATGAATTAGTTGACATAAGTTTTACACATTGTATGATCAAGGTGGCATGAGGGATAAGATGATGAATGAAAGTTGGACAAAGGTGTATGGGAACCATTGTGCCATTTTTTGTGAGTCCCATTGGTTTGTTTCACAATACTTGTGGCAGTGTCCTCCCACCTATCCTATTGCATCAATCTTGTGCTATTTCAGCCAAGGTACAGAAGCAGCATTAGCATCAGACCACTTGGAGGAAGGGCAAAGGGTATTGCATAGCACAATAGTGTTGAACTGGGGTGGGGGGGCTTCCCGAACAAAATTGTGTGGTATTCAAGTCTGTGTGTCTGATTAAATACTAGAAAGTCCCTACTGCAGCCTACTTAACACCTAGAATGGGGGGAAACTAGCAGAGCAACAGTGAGAAATATTGAAAAGGCTTGAACCTAAAATCTGTGGGGATCTGACCTGATAGATACACATATTGTATTCACATCAAGTAATAAACAGATGCAATATTTAACCAACTGAAGAACTTGCTCATTATTTGCTCACTAACAAATTGTTTGTTCAGTTAGGGCACTTATTGATAAATATCCAGTCAGCATGGTAGATTATTGTTTTAAGCATTAGTTGAACCAAGTATGAATAAAGGATTTTAGTTTCAGATCATAATGCATAAGTTAAACAACATGGATTGAATAGGGATGAAAATATTATCTTTGAGCAGCAAAATGGGAAAAATGTTTGAAAAATAATGACTGGGCTAAGCATGTAAACACAAATATGCGTGGTGTTTCCCTTTGTTTTCAAGCTTGTATCAGTGTCTGTACCTTTGTTGCTTTGTATGTGTGGCTCAAAAGAGATATTTACTGTCACTATAGCCATAAAGACATGGCTAAATTCTGGCGAGTCGAAGAGACTTAGTAGTTGGCAGGAAAAAAGACAGAGGCGCAAGGGGAGAGCCAACTGTGCAACAGCCCCGACAAACAAATTTCTCTGCAGCACCTGTGGAAGAGCCTGTCACTCCAGAATTGGCCTTTATAGCCACTCCAGGCGCTGCTTCACAAACCACTGACCACCTCCAGGCGCGTATCCATTGTCTCTCGAGATAAGGAGGCCCAAAAGAAAGAATGTATAATGTATAATTTATCTATCCATTGTATAAAGGCTGAGGTGTCACCAGTGAAGGGAGGTATTATTACAAAATGTTTGGTTTACATGGGCAGTTTTCATCATAGATGTGGACGTAAGAATTCATAATGGAGATGTAAAATAAGGTCAGAATGTACAACTTGAAAATGAAGACTGACTTGCACCTGAATGAGCTGATTTATCACCCTTGCCTTATCTGAAGTGTACATTTGATGTGTCATGTCATGGTACATCAATAATACCTCGTGTGTGTAAGTACAATTTGGAGACATTTGGATGTGCATATATTGCCTTTAATGTAAAAAAAAATCCCAAAGTACTTGGTAGCGATGTAGGGGTGAAATGGACTCAACCAAGGAAGGAGATATAAGGAGGAGTGCCTAAAAGCTTGGCCAATTAGGAAGATTTTAAGGAGAGTCACCGTGGAGGAGAAGGTGGTGCAACCATGGCTTTTGTAGGAATGGCCACTGATGTCGAGGGGATGGGGAATCACCAAGGGGATGGAGTCAGCAGAGCATATGGGGAAGGAGTGTCGTATCAGTGGAGAAGGTTACAGAGATAAGATGGGGAAAAATTATGGAGCATTTTAACCATATTTGAGACCTTCATTAAGCAACCAGTTGTACAGAGTCAGGAGAATTATCTGTTGTATCTCCTCACTCTTGACAAGGACATTTTGGAGGAGATGGTTGTGGTGGGGGAGGGGGGGGTGCGGGATGCGAAGCAGTAGATGGGTCCCTCTGCTTATGGGCTTCACGGGTTCATGAGAGGGGACTTCAGGAAGACTGCACATTCCATTAGAAAGAAAGGATGGACATAACAGAAAATGGGATTGAGCTACTCCAAGATAGGATCAACTAGCGATGAGGAGCAGTATCTGCAGAATTAGAGGCAGACCCCTGGGCAACTGGGATGCAGAGGTGAGGAATGAGGGACAGGAAGGCAATGAAGGTGATTCTCACAACAGAGGGTCTACCACAAAAGAGAAGTTACCTGGACATGTTGAACGTCAGTGCTGTAGAAGGCCGCACCTGTCCGGGAAGATGGTTGTTTACTGTGCAACTTCATTGAGGATCACCCAATGGTTCCAGGAACTGTCCCCATGGCCTTCCAGTGGCCGTGAACTTTCTTGCAACCGGGTCCTTCCAAGGAGCAGAAGCAGACATTGGTGGCATCTCGCAGGCAGAAGTACATGACTGCATCACGGAGGCAGCGGATACGCTGTTTGAGAGGGCAGAGGATTATATTGAATTCGAGGCTGATAGTGGCACTCAAGCTCAAAGGGCAGTGGGAATTTCCTCAGTTGCCGGATTCCCTCAGGTGCAGGGGATCGTTGATTGCACCCATGTAGCCATCAAGGCAACAACTGACCAGCCAGGGAGATTCCTCAACAGGAAGGGATATCACTACCTGAACATTCAGCTGCCTTGCGACCACAGTAAGAGCTTCATGCAAGTGTGTGCAGGAAGCTGTTATAATACATTCATCCTCTGGCAATCACTGGTGCTGCAGCTCTTCATGGAACTTTTGGAAATCTATGGATGGCTGTTAATGGATAAGGTTTATCCTTTGAGGAGATAGCTGCTGGCTCCAGTACTTCACCCTGCTACAGAGGCTGAAGAACACTACAACCAATGCCACCTGAGCACAAGGGTCATCATTGAGCAGGCCATCAGCTTCCTGAAGATGAGCTTCAGGTGCCTTGACTGGTCGGGTGGCGCCCTCCAGTACACTCCCTCCAGGGTCTCGAGCATTGTGGTAGTCTACTGCATACTTCATAACATGGTCTTCCAGAGAGGGAGCAGCGTTGGAACAGCACGGCTCTTTCTCTGTAGAGGAAGGGAATGAGGAAGAGGAGGCGGCTGAAGAAGAACTGGAGAATGGTCATCATGCTTTGCAGTGATGCTGTGTTAGGCTCCAGCGGCTGAGCAAGTTTCAGGCTGGCAGGAACACTAGAACCACGTTGATGCAGACACGTTTCACCTGAGCAATACTCCATCTGCAGGACATTTGGAGAGGAGATTCTTCTTTATCTGAATGAGAGCAAGCATCCATTAACAACAAGAGTCAGCAACCTTCCCATGGCACAAGCACTGCGGGGCACCAGAGTCTCCACCTGACACATTCTTCCTCAACACACTCCTTTGCTAACCTTTATTTCCCCTTCCCCTGAATTTTGTCATGATGACATGAAGACATGCAAGTTGCCTTAGGGCAACAATGTGCCCAGTGTTTTATCCAATTACAGTGTGACATCATTTACAAGACACACTCAAGTGACCCACTAAGTAACATTACTGACGCAGTGGCTTCCGCTCACAGGTATTCACACGCGGTGCACCCTTGTGGCTGGGATGAGGTGGAGGCTCGCTAGTGCCCCTCTCGGATTGAGATGTCCTTGACCCTCAGCCTCCGTGTGGAGGTTTCTGCGGGGCACCTCCAAAGGCTGCAGCACCAGCATCACTGCAGAGGCAGCCTCTGTCACAGGGCGTGACTCTACAGATGCTTCGTCCATTGAAGGGGCCATGGAAGTGGGTGATGATAGATCCCAATGAGGAGTGGCCCTCTCATCTCCATCTGTTGCCACCTCAGCCATTTCACAATGCCCTTGATCGCTAGAGAGCAACACCAGCTGGGGTGCAGCTGGCATCCACTCCATGCTTCATTGTGTCATTTGTGCCGCTGAACAGTCAATGCTACTGACTGCAGCATGCATTCTGTGCATGTCAGTGCGCTGTTCCTGCATCCACATAGGGCTCTCCATGAGGTTGGCCACTCTCTCAATGGAGGAGGTCATGCGCTCAAAGCACTGAGTCATTGCAGAGCACATGAGATGAATGAACTCCTCCATTCTCATTCCATGGCTCTGCAGTGCCTCCGGTAGCTCTGACATGTGGATATAAATCTCACGCTGGTTCTCCAAGTAGAGCCGTGACTCCCTAGGCTCTACATCCCCGCCCTGCTAAGCAGGGCTATGCCTGTCCTCCGTCCTCCGAGGGGGACTGGCCACAGCCAACTCTACTTCCCCCGTATCCTCCTGCTCTGAGGTGATGTGCACTTCACCTTGTGCCACCTTCTCTGTAGCCTGCGAGGGGCCACTGAAGTGCATGCATCTGTGCTTGTGGAGGGTGCGCAAGGAATATGTGATGGTGCAGGTTCTAAGGTGCCTTCCTCCTCTGACTCCTTGGAAACTTGTTGGCGTTGTGTTGACTCCTGCCTCTCTGCAGCTGGCCCTGTGAGAGACATGAGAGAAGCCGGTGATGAGAGATAGGACAGTCAGCAGATGCTTCCACCATTTAAAATATGACAGTTAATGCATTGACCGCTTGTTACATGGGGAGCGTTGCCACACAGTCCCTTGAACCTGGAGATGTTGAGATTTTTTCACCCAGTCTATGATGGAGTTTCTCCATCTCCAGCATCCCTATGGCTTGCCACTCTGGCCACATCAAAGGCCAGCTCCTCAAAATATATCATTGCCACGACCTGGGGTATCCCATCATCCAGATGTGCCCTCTCGCTCTCCCCGGTGTTCATCTTCTGTTTGGCCTGCAAGGTGGAGAAAGATGCCATTAGGGCTATACCTGTCTTCCTCACCACCTGCCACTTTTTATTTGCATAATATGTTGAAGTCTGCACTCCAGCCTTCTGTCCACTGGGGTCCTGACTTATGCTTATGGGTTATCAAGGCTGCTGAGCACACATCCCTCCCGTCAGCAGGAGACCTCTATGTAACCTTAGGTGCTCCTCACTTTTGCATTCTAGTGACAGCTGATCAGGAGGCATGCCATCTGGGTCTATCTTTGGACTCACCTTTCCAGACCTAGCAGGTCATTGAAACATTTCTTGCACTGCACCCAGTTCCTCCTCACCACTTCTCTGCTGCTGACCACACGAGCTACTTGCAGCCATGCCGTCTTGGTGAGCGTTATAGGCTTTCTATTACCACTGGCAGGGAGCAGGATGTTTCGCTGCTCAGTCACTGTCCCCCAACAGCACGTCCAGTGCAGCGTCAGATAAATGGGGGCTGCCATGGCACAGGGGCCCTCCCTCCCCACTGCCCTCCCTCCCCACTGCCCTCTGCTCAACTCCTTGCATCGTTGAGACGAACGGCAACCTCCACAATGGCAACTGCTCACCCTTGAAATTGGGCCTGCCACTGTGTCCTGTGTCCTGCCTCCTTCCCACATTCACCCAGTTGGGCGGCGAACACATCGCTGGGTCAATTAACTGCTCAATTAACAGTGGCGCAGTGGTTAGCACTGCAGCCTCACAGCTCCAGGGACCCGGGTTCGATTCTGGGTACTGCCTGTGTGGAGTTTGCAAGTTCTCCCTGTGTCTGCGTGGGTTTTCACCGGGTGCTCCGGTTTCCTCCCACAAGCCAAAAGACTTGCAGGTTGATAGGTAAATTGGCCATTATAAATTGTCACTAGTATAGGTAGGTGGTAGGGAAATATAGGGACAGGTGGGGATGTTTGGTAGGAATATGGGATTAGTGTAGGATTAGTATAAATGGGTGGTTGATGGTCGGCACAGACTCGGTGGGCCGAAGGGCCTGTTTCAGTGCTGTATCTCTAATCTAATCTAAAAAAAAAAATTGCAATGCATATGCTTTGCTGATGAAGATTGGGGTCGGGGCCTGGAAATGAACACAATGTTGGGGTGCCAACCCCGGAATTGAAATCCTGCCGATGGTGTCTACCTTGCTGACAAAGAAATCCATCAGCTTCTTGCACCTGTTAAGGTTTAAAAGATACAACAGGGTTTATGGTGGGGGTTGGTAATGGAGAAAAGAAGCCTGGGATTATCTTTGTTTCCCAGGATGATCCTAGAGTAGTGAGCAAATGAAAGCAAGGCCCTGTAGAACTTGTTGTTCA
Organism: Heterodontus francisci; assembly: GCF_036365525.1. Classification (NCBI taxonomy): domain Eukaryota; kingdom Metazoa; phylum Chordata; class Chondrichthyes; order Heterodontiformes; family Heterodontidae; genus Heterodontus; species Heterodontus francisci. Next base: position 170,773,076 of record NC_090373.1, on the reverse strand, counting down.
GTTATATCTGGTATGAATGGTTGAGCCAGTTGTGCATCGGTTCACATTGCTTGGTCCTGACTGAGTGAGTGATGGCTGTGATCTTGGACTTACTGATCCTGATTCTGAGTTCAAAAACTGTCGCGGCAGCTGGGGAATTAAAATTTAATTCAATAAATCCGGAATACAAACCTAGGGCTGAATTTTCCTGGCCCATTGGCGACGAGCTGGGAGGTGGGAGGGCTGGCAAACTGGCAAGGGAAGGCATCGGGAGAGGAGCCTGACTTCTTCCCGCACCATGCCATCTTGCCACGCTGGCAAGTTGGCAGCTTGGCTGCCCACTGTGTGGCTAATTGAGCCACTTAAGTGGCCAATTAAGGGCCACTTCTTGCCTCCATGGGAAAAAGAGGGCCCGCTGCTTTGTGGGGAGGCCACCTAGTGAAACCAGGCAGCCTCCCAGTGGATTCTGAGAAGGCCCTCCTTTATGGGCACTCCATGGCCCATGGAAGGCGCCCCCCCCCCTCTCCCCCCGCACCAGCAGCAATGGCTGTCCTTGCGGCATCGAGCTGCCAGTACTCACCCTCCCCAACCCCCTAGTACTGTCTAACGCTCTCATATTATGTACCTTATTTCTCCTTTCTGCTTCTAAATGCAGGTGCTCATCCCCCTTCCATTTTAGTTTAAACCCTCCCCACCCACACTGGTGAGCCACCCCATGAGGACACTGGTCCCAGTCCTGTTGAGGTGCAACCCATCCCTTTTGAATAGGTGCCTTCTGCCCCAAGAATCTGAAGCCTTCCCTCTTACACCATGCTTTAGGCCATGCAGTGATCCTCCCTATCAAGCAACAAATCATTGCACAATGGTTTGAGTGAAGAATGCCCTTTGACCTATTTAATATCCTCCTCCTTCTGAGGCAGTCCCTTAGGATCAAGGATGATTTGCTTCCACTCCGGTTCGATGGGTTCTGAGATGGCGTTCTATGTGTGATCTGCAGACTCTGCCACATGAGGGGAAGCTGATGCTTGAAGGGTCAGATAAGTGAGTAGTTTGGAGGTTTGTGCACTCCCTCTGACCCCTCAACTTTGCCTCCACAGTTTCCCGACGCAGTCCCTCCAGCTGTACGATACCTTCCCAAATGAGCTTTCTCCATCTAGGACAGTCACAAGCCAGGGACTCCCACGAGTTGTCGGGGATCTTGATCTCTTCAAGGATGCTATGAGGACATCACTAAAGCGTTTCCGCTGTCCTCCTGGGAGTCTCCTGCTGTGACCAAGTTCTGAGTAGAACAGCTGTTTCAGGAGTCTTGTGTTAGGCATGCAAATGACATGTCCCGCCCAGCAGAGCTGGTTTTGGGTGGTTAGCGCCCTGATGCTGGGCTGCTGTCTTTCTTGCCACTGGATTTGGAGGATTGTGCAGAGGCACCTCTGGTGGTACTTCTCAAGTTCTTTGAGGTGCCTGCTGTAGGTTGTCCGAGTCTCTGAAGCAAATAGAAGTGCAGGGATCACTGCTGCCGGTAAACCATGATCTTAGTCTCAGGTTTGAGATCCTGATCCTCAAATAGTCTCTTGCTCAGTCGGCTGAAGGCTGAGCTGGCACATTGGAGGGGATGCTGAACCTCATCGTCTATGTCTGCCTTCGCCTAGAGGAGGCACCAAAGGTATGGAAAATCGTCCACATTTTCCAAGATCTCGCCATTGATCTTGACTGATGTGGGGAACGGTTGTGCTGTGGGAGCTGGTTGGAAAACGACCTTTGTTTTCCGAATGTTTAGTGAAAGACCCATTTTGTCATCTGCTTTGGAGAAGGAGTTGACAATGATCTGGTGCTCACATGGAAGCATCACGTGCAAACAGAAGCTCAATGACTAAGGTTGGAGTTATTTTGGTTTTAGATTGAAGGTGCATACACTTTCCCGTCTGTTCTGTAGATTATCTCCATGTCTATGGGTAGTTTGCTGGAGGTGAGGTGCAACATTGCAGCGAGGAAAATGGAGAAGATAGCTGGTGTGATGACTTAGCCTTGCTTGATCCCAATCTTGACTGAGATAGCGTCTATGGTGATGAGGATTACGTCTTGCATGTCATCATGGAGTAGACAGAGGTTGGTGACAAACTTCTGAGGGCAGCCAAATTTGAGCAGGATGCTCCACAATCCTCCATGGTTGACAGTCAAAGACTTTTGTGAGTTTGAGGAAGGCCATGTACAGAAATTGGCGACATTCCCTGCATTTTTCTTGGATTTGCTGTGCTGTGAAGATCATGCCTGTGGTGGCTGTCAATGGTGAAAACAGCACTGTAACTCTGGAAGGAGCTCTTCAGCCACTGGGAGGAGGTGATTGAAGAGGATCCTTGCAATGATCTTCCCTGTGGCAGACAGCAGGGAGATTCCTCTGTAGTTGCCAGAATTGGTTTTGTCTCCCTTCTTGATCACAGTGTCCTGAAATTCCCTGGGAAGTTCTCCTCATCCCTGATGAGGGATATGACATTGTACAATCATGTCTGGAGTGTATCTCCACCATGTTTCAGAAATTTGGCAGAGATTCCATCTGCTCCAGAGGCTTTCTTGTTGTTCAGCTGTTGAGTGGCTGTTTCAACCTCGCTCCAGACTCTGATAGCACCAAGACTGAGCCAGATGGGGTGTTGAGGGATGGATTTGAGTATATTCAAATCTAAGACAGAGTCGCGGTTGAGGAATTCTTTGAAATGTTCTCCCAAGCGAGCACTGACAGTCTCCCTGTCCTTGATGAGTTCTCCTCCATGCTTGGCTCTCAGCAAGGTGGGCCCTTGAGTGCTTGGGTTATAGATCACTTTGACAGCGCTGAAGAAACCGTGCATGTCGTTGGTGTCAGCAAGTTGCTGGAACTCTCGCACTCTTTCTACCCACCATTTGTTTTCAATGTCCCGGGTTTTATGCTGCACCTTAGCCTTCAGGAGCCTATAGGATTGCTCCTTTACCTTGGATGTGTGAAGTTTCCAGTCTGTGAATGTTTTGCACTTACGGTCAGTTAGATCCCAGATTTCTTGGTTGTTCTCCTCAAACCCGGTGGAGAAGCCAAGGACTTCTTTGCAAGCGCTTGTTATGGTGGCCTTTAGGGTTGGCCAGGCACACAGTGGCTCCTGAGTTGCTGCTGAAGGAACAAGGTGGCAGATGCACCTTTTTCTGGAAGGGTCTCCCAGAAAAGCAACAACGCCTCCATGGGATTGGCTTCACCATCAAAAATGAGCTTGTCTGGTGACTCAGTGACTCTCCCTGAGGGATAAGCGAGCGCCTCAGGACTGCCCAGCTCACCCTAACAAGAAACTGGCATGCCATGTCATCAGTGCATACGGTCCTACTCTTGAGGCAACAGATAGGGCCAAGGAGGAATTCTACACTAACCTTGAGCAATCCCTAGCCAGAGTCCTAGCAGACAACAAACTGATCCTCCTCGGAGACTTCAACGCCAGAGTCGGGAAAGACGCGAATCTCTAGAAGGGGATGTTTGGCAAGGAAGAAGTAGGGAAAGCAAACTCCAACCGAGTCCCCGTCCTGACAAAATGTCTTGAGCAAGACCTCATAAGAACATAAGAAATAGGAGCAGGAGAAGGCCATTCGGCCCCTCAAGCCTGCCCCACCATTCAATAAGATAATGGCTGATCTGCCTTAGACCTCAACTCCTCTTTCGTGCCAGCTCCTCATAGCCCTCAACTCCCTGATATTTCAAAATCCTATCTACCTCCTCTTTAAATACTTTGTGATCTAGCCTCCACAACTCTTTGAGGTAGAGAATTCCAGAAATTCACTACCCTCTGAGAGAAGAAATTCCTTCACACTCAGTTTTAAATGAGTGTCTCCTTATTCTGTAACTATGTCCCCTAGTTCGTGATTCCCCCACTAGTGGAAACATCTTCTCAACATCTACCCTGTCAAACCCCGTCAGAATCTTGTATGTTTCAATAAGATCACCCCTCATTCTTCTAAACTCTAATGAATAAAGGCCTAACTTGTTTAGCCGTTCTTGATAAATCAACCCCTTGATCCCAGGAATCAGCCTAGTGAATGAATCTGTTCTGAACTGCCTCCAATGCCAGTATATCCTCTCTTTAAATACGGGGACCAAAACTGTACACAGTACTCCAAGTGCAGCCTCATCAACACCCTGTACAGTTGTAACAAGACTTGCTTATTTTTAAACTCCAACCCCCGAGCAATAAAAGCCAAAATTCTATTTGCCTTCTTAATTACTTGCTGCACCTGCATGCTAACATTTTGTTTCATGCACAAGAACACCCAGATCCCTCTGTGCTGTACTGTTTTGAAGTCTCTCTCTATTTAAATAATTGTCTGCCTTTTGATTCTTCCTACCAAAGTGCATGACCTCACACTTTCCTACATTAAACTCCATCTGCCAAGTTTTTACCCACTCACTCAACCTATCTATATCCCCTTTCAGATTCCTTATGTCCTCATCACAACATGCCCTTCCATCTATTTCTGTATCGTCAGCAAATTTGGATATATTACACACTGCCCCCTCCTCCAAGTCATTAATATAGATAGTAAATAATTGACGCCCTAGGACTGATCCTTGTGACACTCCACTAGTTACGTCTTTCCAACCAGAAAAAGACCCATTGATCCCGACTCTCTGTCTTCTGTGTGTTAACTAATCCTCAAACCATGTTAATACATTACCCTCGATACTGTGAGTTCCTGTCTTGTGCAATAATCTTTTATGTGGCACCTTATTGAATGCCTTCTGGAAATCCAAATACACTACATCTACCTGTTCCCTTTTATCAACTCTGCTTATTACATCCTCAAAGAACTCTAGCAAATTTGTCAAACATCGTAACTAACACCTTATTCTGCCAGCAAGACCAGCACAAAACCTCATGGCAACACCCACAGTCCAAACACTGACACCTACTCAACTAAGTCATCATTTGAGTGAGGGACCACAGAGATGTCCACATCTCCCATGCCGTGACAGGTATCGACGACTGCAGGTCCAGCCACTGCCTCATCTGATCTACCGCCTCCATCAGCCTAGCCCCCAAGCAGCGGAAACAATAAAAGCAATGCTGCAAGAAAATTAACATTGAAGGCTTCAAAGATCCCATGAAAACAGCCCTTCTCAGTCAATGCCTTTACTGCCATCCTCTCATTTAATATCACCTTTCCCAAGTACCAACCTTACCATCTTCCCATTACAACGTTTAACTTGAACAAGCAGTCAGGACCTTGATTAAATATCATCCAAAGTGCAGTATCTCTGACGACATGCTCAAGTTCTATTTCAAACCTACAGTCTCCTGACCTGGAGTACTACCAACTGAGCAAAACAGATATTATTAGTAGAAGCTGTTCAAAATCTAGCAATGAAGAAATGACCTTCATTCTGGGGGAAGTATGCATGCATACATTATTTTCTTGGGTCCTGGGGGATGGGGTGGTGGTTATGGAAAAGAAAGGGGATTATCAGTGTGAATAATTGGCCTGAACTTTATAGAATCAGATACTGGGACCAGAATGATGATGGAATAGTAAGTATAAGACTGGTACTAAAAGAGAAAGCCATTATTTGACGTATTTGGTTCTTTTGTACTGTGATGGCAAGTTCCAAGGAGAAAGGGATGGTGGTTGCAAGGTGACAGAAGGCAAAATGCAAATGATAGTATAAACCACAGGATTGAGTCTTATTAGTTTGTACACATTTTCTCAACACCAGGATTTGTTTAATTCCTTGCAGATATTTATTATTTTATACTGGTAACAAATCTTTGTCAGTTTGAAAATGGCTGTGAACTGCCTGTAATTAGCTGCTCTGGGGATTGATGTGGTGTGACATGTGTTGGCATGTTACAGTCCTTGGATGTTCTTGGTAACCTGCTTCAGAAAGGGGCCAGTAAAAGAAAATGCTGAACGTTATTGTAAACTCATTTGTCTGGTTAGGTCATTTCTACTGTGTTTCTTCCATGCATCTGGTTGCATCCCTGCATGGACATTGGCTGCTTGGCTGTCTGTTTAAACTATATATTGTGTTAAGTAGATTTCTTCCTTGAAGCTCAGTGCTGTACTTGGCAGTACTGCTCTCACCATCTGTCTCTACAAGAAGTTGAGTTGACACTTGAAAAAAAGGATGTTTATACAGAGTAATTGAGATCAATCCACCCCTATCGAAAATATATCCATCTTATCTCATCTTATTTCATGTCCTCCAGAGTATGCACTGGTGACTGGACTGGACAGATGCAGTACCCAGAGATGATCTTCATGATCACAGCATGGTGTGATCTAGTTGGACATGATTGTAGGACTACCATCTGCAATGATAATCAGAATGATCAGCGTTTCTAACATGATAGTTACAAAGATAAAACCCACACAGGATGCTTTGTAGTGAAAAATGAACTGACTACCTAAATGCAGTAGATGACATCATTTTACCCTTTAGCTGTAAGTAATGTTTACTGGCGTATAGATAAAAGCAAAACCTGGAATAATCTCATCGTTAGCTATTGCTGAACATTTTTATTAGGTAGTTATGCTTTGGTTTAACTGCTTGGCAAAAGTATCATCGATTATTTCTAATTTCTACAACTATCAAGAAAGACTGAATAGGCTGGGACACTTTTCTCCATAAAAGAGAAAGTTGAGGGGTGACCTAATAGAGGCCTTAGAAAGATTAATGGGATTTGATAGACTAGATGTAGAGAAAATATTTGATTGTGGGGGAATTCAAAAGTAGGGGTCATAAATATAAGATAGTGACAAATAAATCCACTAAGGAACTCAAGAAAAACTTATTTATCCAGTGAGTGGTTAGAATGTGTAACATGCTGCCACATGGACTGGATTTTAAGAGCCCGCTGCAAGCTCAGAAATGGCGGGCCGCACGCCAAAGAACCGCCACAATTTCAAGCATGGCGGCTCATTTAAATAGCCAGGACGGCCCGCCCCTCCCCCCACCCCCTAGTCTCGTGGAGGGGGCGGGTTGTCCATCTCCGGCAATGGTGTCAGCTGCCTGTGTGCAGATGCTGGCACCATTTTTAAAGGGCAGCCAGCCCTGCCGCCCAATTTAAATTTTTAAAGTCCTAACCCCAAATATGAAATAAATTTCTAACGCCCCTTTCCCACCATCGCAATAACAATTGCAATCACTATTTTCCCTCCCCCCTCGCCCAAAACCTTTAACATCTGACCTCCCCCCCCCCCCCAACCAACACAAACTGCACAAGGTTTAAGGTTCAACCCTTCCCACCATCCCCTACACCCATTACATTTATTTGACTCCCTCCCTCCCCACCCGCAGTGACAAACTTACCTCCTCCCCCCTCCCCACCAGTGTGGCGCTCTTTTTCCCCCGACGGGGATCTGAAGACTCGTGAGTGCCGGCCGCCATGTCGAAGATCGAGGTGGGCCCTCCGGATTGGTGGTAAGTATATGTAACTTCATTAATTTTATTCATTTGCATATTTAAATTATGGTCCTGTTGCCCAGCGGCGGGGTGGGGGGGTGGGCGGGCGCACCATGGAGCCCCGCTGCCGCCGGGAGGATCAGGCCCGGACCCTCCTGATGTTGAGGTCCATAGTGGGCCTTATCCAGAGCCATCTTCAGGTTCTTCCCCCTCCACCATGGATCATGACATCGAGGGTTTGTTAAAATCCAGCCTGTTGAGTGGAATAGTATTGATGCATTTAAGGGGAAGCTACATTAGTACAGAAGGGAGAAAGAAATAGAAGGTCATGCCGATGAGATTAGATGAAGTAGGGTGGGAGGAGGCACATATCGAGCATAGATCCTGGCATCGGCCAGTTGGGCCGAATGGCCTGTTTCTGTGCTGCAAATCACACACAAATCTTCTGAAATTAGAATGAGATGCACCCAACCTGGTAAATGTCCTATCACATTTAGCAATGAAGAACAGAACCGTGACTACATTAAAATAGATCAATCAATTGGAGGTGGGAAAGGCGGAGGTGAAGTGTGTGTAAATTATACTATCTATATTTTTAACTTCCTGTTTCCAGGCTGTTTTCCTCCTTCCTTCTTTTGGGTCCCTGTCCCACAAGAAAGTGGCATGAAAATTGACATGTTAAGAGGCCCTTTGGAATGGTAAACCAGCAGCAAAATGTGTATGGCAACCTAGCATAGGTTAAACATTCCCCGTTCACTATTATATTATAAGGAGACACTTCAACGTGATGCATTGCTAGTAATTACAGTTGAATTCAGGAACTCATCATGTGCAGGTTTATGGTGGTAGACTATTGTCATGCCACTTTTCAGCACATTACCGTCATTTGGCCACTTTCCTATACTTCGATGTAGTATTTTAGGCAGCACCCTTGGCAGATACTGACTTGACTGATCCTTTGTGATCTTTTTTTTTCGTCTCTCTGTGAATTTATCATGAACCCAATATGACTTGTCTTGTTTTGAACTCCACTTAAAAGGAGTTGTTCCGGCAAGATTAAATTCATTGGCGGCAAACAGGCTGACGCAGCGAATCCAGTGTTAGCAAAATTACACTTTTGATCTAATTTTCACAAAAGAGCAACAAAAATTGAGCCTCTCTGTTGGATCTCTGCCAAGCCCACCATTTTGGAGGAGTGCCAAATCTGGAAGCTGCAGCTACATGTTCCACCCCCTGTAGCCTGACCTTGTTGCCCTGACAGCGCATGCAACAATACTCTAAATCTTACAAGAACTTAGCATCCATTGAGCAGCTTTCAATAAATGGTACTGCTACCAGTGATTCTTCAATGCTTAAGAAAAATGATAGATGTTATGCAGGTGATAAAATAATTTGACACAAGAATTGTCATATTCAAGCCATTTTAATGCTGAGCATAGAGTTGTCCAATTTTGTTTTTTTTTAGGAAAAGGAAACTTTTGAGAAAGTTCAGACATTCTCTTTCCTCCAGCCACTACCCCCACAACGACCACCACTCCCCTCTTTTTAGACGTCATGGTTTCTAGAAAGGAAAACAGTTTTGTAAACTTTGGAACCAGCTGAAAACCCACAAACATGGAATGACCATTGCTTGCATTTCCAATCCAGTTTACTGAAAGTGAGGTCATTGGGTCAGTGGCAAGCAGAGAACTCTCTACCTCGCTCTCGCACTCGCACACACTTTCTCTCTGCAGCAACCATTTTTCCAGATTTGTCAAAGCAAAAAATCTCCATCAGAAACTCTTGTTCAGCCTCATTCTAAAAACAAAAAAGTGGACTGTCTTTAATTGCTAAAAATGTTTTGTGATTTCAGTAAGTAAAAATAATGTACGATGAAATACAAAAATTTGATCTCAAACTATTTTGTTCAATTGTGGATCTGTCGTTTGAATTTGCTGAGATACTCGTAATTTATTTTGTCAGCACAAAGGGGAAGATGTGGTGTCAAACCTGCTGAGATTGTCACTTATACTGAGCCCCCTAATTGCAGGTGATTCTGGCATGAGCACATTGAGATATTGAGTTTCGATATGGTGAAACAGCAATGTACTTGGCTAGCCCTTGTGCCTCAGTATCTCCTTCCAGTACATCTTCCTACCTGAGGAAGGTATTAGGGTGAAGACTTTTTTTATTCATTTACAGGATGTGGACATCACTGGCAAGACCAGTATTTATTTCCTATTCCTAATTACCCCTGAGAAGGTGGTAGTGAGACATGTTCTTGAACCACTGCAGTCCATGTAGTGTAGGTACTCCCACAGTGCTGTTACGAAGGGAGTTCCAGGATTTTGAGACAGCCACGCTGAAGGAATGGTTATATATTTCCGGTCAGGATGGTGTGTGACTTTGAGGGGAACTTGGAGATGGTGGTATTACTATGTGCTTGCTGCACTTGTTCTTCTAGCTGGTAGAGGCCACAGGTTTGGAAGGTGCTGTTGAAGAAGTATTGGCAAGTCTCATGCAGTTTCTGCCTCCTGTATATGGTACATACTGCAGCCATAGTGCGTCAGTGATGGAGGGAGTGAATGTTTAGATTTAGATTTTTAGATTTTTTTTTGGATTTAGATTTAGAGATACAGCACTGAAACAGGCCCTTCGGACCACCGTGTCTGTGCCGACCATTAACCACCCATTTATACTAATCCTACACTAATCCCATATTCCTACCACATCCTCACCTGTCCCTATATTCCCCTACCACCTACCTATACTAGTGACAATTTATAATGGCCAATTCACCTATCAACCTGCAAGTCTTTGGCTGTGGGAGGAAACCGGAGCACCCGGAGGAAACCCACGCAGACACAGGGAGAACTTGCAAACTCCACGCAGGCAGTACCCAGAATTGAACCCAGGTCACTGGAGCTGTGAGGCTGCGGTGCTAACCACTGCACCACTGTGCCGCCCACAAATGTGGTCGATGACTGTTGGAAGGGGGTGGTGGTGGTTGGGGGGTGGGGGGCGGGGTGCAAACGAGCGGGTGCTTTGTCCTGGATGGTGTTCAGCTTCTTGGGTGTTGTTGGAGCTGCACCCATCCAGGCGAGTGGAAAGTATTCCATCACACTCCTGACTTGTGCCTTTTAGATGGTGGAATCTTACAGCACAGGAGGTCATTTGGCCCCAAGTGCCTATGCTAACTCTTTCATACCAGTAATCTGAATACTGAAATAAGTATATATATATGAAAGTATATGTAAGTATAAATGAGAAATGCAAGAGATTATTTAGAAAGGAAGTTGAATTTTGAAGGCCTGAGATCCTCCTGCTGCGCCACTTATTTCTATTATTAGATATTAAAAAAAACACGAAGCATAGCAATGGACTGTTGAGTGCTGCTAAGGTTGGACTGAGCCACCCCAACTCTGAAGCCTTCCACAAGTTGAAAATGGGGGAGGGGTATTTAAAGTAATTGCAGGATCAGCAGGGAACGACTCCTCTCTAGTGGGGAAATCTAGGACAAGGTGGTGTTCTCTTGGATTTCGAACGAAAGCACTTACAAATCTTCACACAGAGTTGTGATGCACTGCTTGTAGAATCAATACCATATAGGTATTAAGGAATATGGAAATGGGGCAGGGAATTGGGGGCGAAAAATATGAAGAGCCTCCATGGCAAATAAAATTAGTGGTCTTTTTAAAAAAAAACAGATTGCAGGTGGTACTTCAAAACCAGAGCTGATGTTGGGAGTAGTAATTTGTAGGTTGGGTTACCTTGAACCGAAATGCTTTTTTGATATATGTTGCACATGAAAAAGCACAATTCTAACGCTTAATAGAAAACTCAAACCTAGTATAGGATATATGTACATCACATTAGTGTTTGGTTTTAAGTCTGACTTGGCCCAAATGAAAGGGAACACCCCTTGTTTAAGAAACTCAACCACCTATTTTTTCAAACATCTCTCCTAATGTATCTATTTTCATTCTTTTTCTTACATTGAGGTGCTATATATAAATGCTCTAAAAGTTGCTGCTTTGCAGTGCAAGCATTTTAAAGCACAGAATATGTGTTCAAGATTACTAGATTATGGAAACTGACAAGCTAGGTGTTTCAGCCATGCCCTCGAATGTAGTGGTATATTGTGTTATTGAGCAAACACACTGAGCTGTAGAGTGGTGGGATGTGTGCTTACGACAACAGTTGCAGTATATGGGAACAAATGTAGGCCATTCAACCTGTTCTGCCATTCAATTAGATCATGACTGATTTGCACCTTAGCTCCATTTACCACCATTTCCCCCGCAACTATTGTTTCATATCCCTTGATACCCATGCCCAACAAAAAATCTATCGATCTCATGCGCAGCCTTTTAGGGTAAGTTCCAGACTCCCACTGCTCTCTGTGTGGAAAAAGTGAAGTCACTCCTAAATGGGCTGGCTCTAATTTTAAGATTATGCCTTCTTTGTTCTGGACTCCCCTAGCAGAGGAGCAGTTCCTCTGTATTGACTCTGAATCTTAATCTCAATTAGGTCACCCCTCAACCTCAAAGGCATTAAAACATATATAAAGCAGATCTAGCTACGTGAACAGAGTGATAGCTGGAGGACAGAAAATAAAGAATAGAGATAAAAGAGTTGCTCAAACTGCAAAGATGTTTTATGTGGTCATTCACACTGGTCTGTTTTGGGGCCAGTTGTATTTAATAAATGATCTGGGCTCAGGAATTGAGGAGGATACAAAATGTCAGAGGTTACACTTTTCAGCAAAGGCTGAAGAGGCTGGGTCTCTTTTCTCTAGAAAAGAAAAAGCTGAAGAGTGATCTAATGTCAGTCTTTAAAATTATGATGGGGTTTGATAGGGTAGACATAAAGAAGATGTGAGGGAGATGAAAACTAGAGGCCATAAATATAAGATAGTCGGCAATATATCTAATAGGGAATTTAAGAGAAACTTCTTTACCTAAAGAGTAGTGAGATTATGGAACTTGCTATCACAAGGGAGAGTTGGGATGAATAGCATAGATGCATTTAAGGGGAAGCTAGATATGGGTGGGAGGAGGCTCATGTGTAGCATTAACACTGACATTAACCAGTTGGGTCAAATGGCCTGTTTCTGTGCGGCACATTCTATGTAATTCTAGGTCAGCTAAATTTCAAGAGGAATATATAATTGTCAGAAAGCATCACGTGCAGGTTGTCATCCTTGAAACTGATTGGTAGATCGTGTAAATGAGTCTTTAACTTCTATATTTTATCCTGGTGTCCTCTCATTTGTTCTTGGCGATGGTTATGGCAGGTAAAGATCAGTGTAATTCTACCCAAAACTTTTCCTGTTCCTCCACTACCTGGAGAATTTCAAAGCTATATTTCTTTTCCCAGATTTTAGTACTAATCCCACATTTAAGCTCCTTGTAATAAATTTACTGACCAGTGGACTTCATCTTTCATAATTTACACTCCTAATACTTTCATTTGGTCTTCTTTCCAAAGAAATCTCATTTGCCTTCACTACTACCCCACCACAACAGAAGAGAATCACTCGTTGGTTGTCAGACAATTTGACAACTAGGACAATTAGGATTTGAATCCTCGCTCGGTTATACAGTAGATAACATTCATTTTAGGAGACTCTCAGTCAGCAGTCAAGAGGGCTCATATCATTAAATGCATTTCTAAGAAACATTTGCAGTATTTCCTCTGTTACTATGCAGAACAGATGAGATCCAGGATAATACTCCCATCTTTGGCGCGTCAGTGTTAAAGGTATGGTAGTTTCAAACCTGATGTAACACTCAGTCTCCACTCCTTTTCACAATTTTTCCATAGCCCAGTTAATTGATTTGATAGGTTTAACATCATTTTATGTCTGCAGTAATTGACCCATTTTTTGGCTTGTCTCATTTACCTCCCAATCACATTACTTTATTTCCTCTTTGTATTTTCAGTTTTACTGTACTAAGCGTCAACAAACAAAATCAGCCTACTGCTTCCAGCCATCAATAGAAACTTGCAGATAACAGTGATCATGAGTTTTGGTGCCAAATCCACTGGCTTAACCTTCTATTCACCTTTCTTGTGCAATTCAGATCAGTTTTTAATTAGGACTTTAAAGAATCCAATTTTAATGTGAAAACCTATAAAACTTGTTTGATGCTCAGTAAGTTGCATCCCAAACCATATTGCTCCAATTCTAGGAAAACCAAAAGGGTTAATTAATACTGGAATTTTAGGAATTGACCAAAAAATTTCAGAGCTGAAACAAAAAAAGTATTCATTGGAAAGAACTGATATTCTTAATGAAATGACTGGTGCCATGCAAGCGTAGGTGTGTCCTGGTGTATGAAGAGGTCACACAGCCTGGGTAAATAAAAGAATAATGAACAAAGGTTGCTATTAAACAGAGCTGTTTTATTATTGTAACTTCAAAGCTGAGACAGGAAAAGAGTGTGTCTACCTAAATTGATTTCCATTTTAGAATGGATCAGGTAACAGAATGAATTGCCTTTGTAGGTTACTAATAATCGTGTTCCCTGAAATGGTATTTACGTGTTAAATTGAAAGGTATAAAAAAAAGTCAATGTAAAACATGAAGGTGTATAATAGAGGTACAGTGTTGAAAGTTGTAAAGAGTTTAGGAAACAGGTGTTCTAGCCAAAAAAGTGATAATAACCAGATAATCTATTTTAGTGTTGTTGGTTGACTGACCACGTTCTAAGTCATATTCCAGCCACTTCCAAAAGTCCAGGTCCAATACCTCATATCATATGTATTCTTTATCAATTGATTAACCTAAGTCCTCAAGTGAGGGGCTCTGACAAATATACACAGATGTTTGCACAAGATCTCTTACATGCCGCAAGCTTAACCCGCATTGGGATTTTGCTATCATTAAAGATAGATGAGAATGAATAACGTGCACTTTCTCAGCATAGTCCTGGAGGACTGTATCAAGGCTGAAGTTGGCATCCAACAAGACCATCATGTTCTGATATTCAATAATTAAGGTAGATAAAGAAAAAAGAAAGGCTTACATTTATATAGCAACTTTCACGACCACTGGATATCCCAAAGTGCTTCACAGGCAATGAAGTGCTTTTTATTTGATGTGTGGTTGCTGTTGTAATGTAGGAAATGTGTTAGCCAATTTGCACACAGCAAACTCCCACAACACAATAATCTGTTTCTTGTGATGTTGATTGAGGGATAAATATTGCCCAGGACACTGGGGATTAATCCCCTGTCCTTCTTCGAAATAGTGGCCATGGGATCTCGTACATCCACCTGAGAGGGAAAATAAGCCTGGGTTTAGCACCTCTGACAGTACAGCACTCCCTCAGTACTTCACTGGAGTGTCAACCTAGATACCCCTTGCATCTGTCCATCCATATGTTTGGAGATCCCTTCTAAAGGCATCGTACTGCACTTGGGAGAAAAGTACTGCCACCAAATTGTTTTGGTTAGTGTGTTCAAGATGTTGAATGCAGTGCACTGTAGATGCAGACTAGTATGCCAGTAATACAATATCATTGCAAAAAGCAGAAATACATATTATAAACTGAGGCCATTCCTAACAATGATATTGGAGACATTATTGACAAGTCTATCAAATAGGGTGTGTAATAGTAGACAACCTTGTCTCACTGCTCTGTCATGAGACACTAGATAGAAAGACTTAAAGTTGACAAAGTAATGTGGTTGGCTGCCTGAGCCCGATGACATTCTGCAATCTTACATAAAGCTGCAATTTGTCTTCTGTATTCTTCATGAGAATGAAATCCAGCATTTTAATTTCTGATTATTTCATGGCTTCCAGAGGAACTGCTATGTGTGCCACCTTTTATACCAGAAAACACCTTAAGAATTAACAGTTCAAAATGTCCGCATCTGCTTGCACATACTTGAAAAGAAAACGTCTGATTCGAGAGGCAAGTGTGATTTCGGTGGTTGATTGGTTGGTCGATTGTGGACCAGGAACTAAAGTAGATTTATGTGCAAAGTTTGGTGCATCAGCTGTTTCTTTCAAGTTGGTGGTGGGGGGTGGGAGCGGGTAATGAATATTCGCTGAGAAACTGCTATACGTGCACTTAAACACCAGATAATTCAGCTTTGTTTCTACTTGACATAAGTGCCAGGAGAAAAGTCCGCCTGGCTCAAGCTATGTCTTGGACACAGGAGAAGATACCATTGTCTGTCATATTGGTCTGAGTGGTAATTAATTTGTTGATTCCAGTAGCTGAATCACAAAACATTTGGCCAGGGGAAGTTCTAACTGACTGGACTGCAGAAAGCCTAGTGATTGTGTCATGTTTTACTATCATATTGCAGATAGAGACGGGGTGGCAATAGGTTGGCAGGAGGGCAACGAGAGAAGAGTAATGAATTCCAGCTGATGTTGATTCTTGATTTATACTGTTAAAAATGGATGTTCAGTGAGTATGTGATCTCTCGTTATTTTTGGCCATGGAAACGGAAAATCTGTTTTGTATGACCACATATGCTTGAGTGATCCCAACTGCCCAGTTTTTATATACAGGGTACAGACTGAAGAGAGTGGGTTTTTTTTTGTTATCTAGCTGTGGCTGACCTTCAAACTCAACAGCTAATGTTGCAAACGAGTTATACAAGTCAGTGCCCAAGTGGAGTTGGAATAGCAGTGTTGTTTTTTTTCCCAAAATTAGCAATCGAGATTGGCTTGATTGAACCCAGTAACTGCAAACTTTGCTTTTTTGAAATGTTCTGTCTTCCCTATGCTCCTTTACTTTTATTTATATGGTTATATTCCTGGGTGATCCCAGACAAAAGTTGTTGACAACTTTTTGTTGATAGTGCCCCATAAGCAACTCTAATCCAGCAAGGCTTGCTGGAATGTGATCAGAAAGAAGGATTGTGGTTGAGCGTTTTTTTTTCTTAACTATCTCCCCAGCTTAGTAATGCTTGGCGAATCTCTAATACCTCACTGCTGCTCTGACTGGGATCAGCTATTGAACCTGCCTAGTCTGTGTCATTCAGGACAAGAACACACAGGGCTGAAATTTATGTGCGCACCGCAAATCACGGCGGCGCACTCTGATCTCGGCGGTCTTCAGGCGCGGATGTACCATCGCTGAGCCCCCGCAATATTTCGTGCAGCGGCTCATTTAAATGGAGAGGGCGAAGCGGCTGCCCCCAAGGATGTCATTGGGGGCGATCACTCAGTCCCTGGCAACAGCGTCCGGCACCACTGCGCAGGCACTGGCACCATTTTTCAAGGGCTTCAAGCCCTTCAGGTAAATTTAAATGGTCAAAGGCTCTGCCGCACAAATATTAGAAATAAAATTTTATTCAAACTTTGCATCCCCTCTCCCATCAGCCCCAATGAGTTCTCAATAAATAAAATTACCTATACCCCGGAAAACCAATTTTTAAAATGACAAACCTTAACACCACCACCACCCCCCCCCCCCCCCCCCCGCCAGCACTCCCCACCTTCAACCTCGACCCTCAACCCCTTCCCCACAACCAATCGGAGCAGTTTTCCTCACTCCCACAGTCCTCCCGACCTGAAGATTTCACTGCTCTCCCTCCCCACCAGTGTCTCGCCTCGGAACTCTGAACAGAGTTCCAAAGGCACAGGAGCTCCGGCAAGCAGCTGGAATATCGGTGTGGGACAGCTGCCGGGACAAGGTTGGTTCATTTGAATGTTTTTAACATTTTAATATTGAAATGAAGGGGGCCGGGGGTGCTGCACTGAGGCCTCACCGCCGCCAGTAAAATGTGGCGGGGCCTTCTCGGCATCCGGGGTCGTGGCAGGCCTCTCCCGGAAGAATTTTCCAGGCCCCCCCCACCATGACCCCTGACGCTGGAGGCCTCATAGAATACAGCTCACAGTATACTTTACTCACTGAGCCAACTTTGCTCCAGCCGTTTAACTTGTGCACTTCATAATTTTTTTTACCAGTTATAGTTAGTTATTGACTCATACCTGTAAGCTTCCAGAAATGCAGCAAAGAACATAAAGAACATTAATGCCTTAAAACCTGCTCCTTCCACATACTGTGCATAATCTATCCTGTCATGGACTCTATGTTGCTGTTTATAACAGATAGGTAGGAAGCTGGGTAGTACAGTGGGTTAAACACTGGCTCTTCACCTGTCTATATCTTGCTCATTTTGATGAGATGAAACTCTCCTCAGTGTGCTGAATGTAAGTATCCTGTGTGAAAAGAGCATGAAGTTAAAAATGGATTCATGTGGTTCCAAAATGCTTTACAGCTAATGAATTAATTTTGAATTATAGTCACTCGTTATGAAGGTAAATGTGGCAGCCAATTTGCATACAGCGTGGTCCCACAAACTCCAAATGAGATGAATGAATCTGTTTGCTGAGGATTGAACATTGGCCACAACACTAGGAACAAGCTTCTGAGCTGGCAATATTTAGCTGTCTTTTCAAAGCTCGCATTGAAGTAACTCTCGAACACCAAAAGTCTACAGATATCTCTGTACTTTTGATAATATTTAGAATTATGTGACAACCCCGTAAAAGTCTTCCTCTTTAAGCTTGTGATGTGTTTAACAAAGTTGGAGGAAACTGTGACCGTGGTTTTATGTTCTAACACATGTCATCTATGGATTGGTGCACGGTGGTTTGCAGCTTTAATTCTGAACTGACGCTTGGTGTTTTTTGTTTACTCCAGCAAGACATCTTTACTCTTGTACTCAAATTACCTTGCAATGAAGGCCAACAGGCAAATGGTATGTTGGCCTTCATTGCAAGAGATTTTGAGTACAGGAGTAAAGATGTCTTGCTGCACTTGCAGAGAGCCTTGCTGAGACTGCACCTGGAGTATTGTGTACAGTTTTGGTCTCCTTACTTAGGAAGGATATACTTGCCATAGAGGGAGTGCAATGAAGGTTCACCATACTAATTTTTTTAAAATTCATTCATGGGATGTAGGCGTCGCTGGTCAGGCCAGCATTTATTGCCCATCCCTAATTGTCCTCGAGAAGGTGGTGGTGAGCTGCCTTCTTGGACCGCTGCAGTCCATTTGGGGGAGGTATACCCACAGTGCTGTTAGGAAGGGAGTTCCAGGATTTTGACCCAGCGATATAGTTCCAAGTCAGGATGGTGTGTGTGACTTGGAGGGAAACTTGCAGGTGGTGGTGTTCCCATGTATTTACTGCCCTTGTCCTTCTAGTTGGTAGACATTGCTGGTTTGGAAGGTGCTGTCGAAGGAGCCTTGGTGCATTGCTGCAGTGCATCTTGTAGATGATGCACACTGCTGCCACTGTGCGTTGGTGGTGGAGGGAGTGAATGTTTGTAGATGGGGTGCCAATCAAGCGGGCTGCTTTGTCCTGGATGGAGTCGGGCTTCTTGAGTGTTGTTGGAGCTGCACCCATCCAGGCAAGTGGAGAATATTCCATCACACTCCTGACTTGTGCCTTGTAGATGGTGGACAGATTTTGGGGAGTCAGGAGGTGAGTTACTCGCCTCAGGATTCCTAGCCTTTGACCTGCTCTTGTAGCCATGGTATTTATATGGCTACTCCGGTTCAGTTTCTGGTCAATGGTAGCCCCTAGGATGTTGATAGTGGGGGATTCAGCAATGGTAATGCCATTGACTGTCATGGGGAGATGGTTAGATTCTCTCTTGTTGGAGATGGTCATTGCCCGGCACTTGTGTGGCGCGAATGTTACTTGCCACTTATCAGCCCAAGCCTGGATATTGTTCAGGTCTTGCTGCATTTCTACACGGACTGCTTCAGTATCTGAGGATCACGAATGGTGCTGAACATTGTGCAAGCATCAGCGAACATCCCCACTTCTGACCTTATGATTGAAGGAAGGTCATTGATGAAGCAGCTGAAGATGGTTGGGCCCAGTACACTACCCTGAGGAACTCCTGCAGTGATGTCCTGGAGCTCAGATGATTGACCTCCAACAACCACCACCATCTTCCTTTGCGCTAGGTATGACTCCAGCCAGCGGAGGGTTTTCCTCCTGATTCCCATTGACCTCAGTTTTGCGAGGACTCCTTGATGCCATACTCGGTCAAATGCTGCCTTGATGTCAAGGGTAGTCACTCTCACCTCACCTCTTGAGTTCAGCTCTTTTGTCCATGTTTGAACCAAGGCTGTACTGAGGTCAGGAGCTGAGTGGCCCTGGCAGAACCCAAACTGAGCGTCACTGAGCAGGGTTATTGCTAAGCAAGTGCTGCTTGATGGCACTGTTGATGACACCTTCCATCACTTTACTGATGATTGAGAGTAGGCTGATGGGGCGGTAATTGGCCGGGTTGGATTTGTCCTGCTTTTTGTGTACAGGACATACCTGGGCAATTTTCCACATTGCAGGGTAGATGTCAGTGTTGTAGCTGTACTGGAACAGCTTGGCTAGGGGCGCGGCAAGTTCTGGAGCACAGGTCTTCAGTACTATTGTGGGAATATTGTCAAGGTCCATAGCTTTTGCAGTATCCAGTGCCTTCAGTCGTTTCTTGATATCACGTGGAGTGAATCGAATTGGCTGAAGTCTGGCATCTGTGATGCTGGGGACTTCAGGAGGAGGCCGAGATGGATCAACAACTCGGCACTTCTGGCTGAAGATTGTTGCAAATGCTTCAGCCTTATCTTTCGCACTGATTTGCTGGGCTCCCCCGTCATTGAGGATGGGGATATTTGTGGAGCCACCTCCTCCAGTTAGTTGTTTAATTGTCCACCACCATTCACGGCTAGATGTGGCAGGACTGCAGAGCTTAGATCTGATCCGTTGGTTATGGAATCGCTTAGTTCTGTCTATCGCATGCTGCTTACATAGTTTGGCACGCAAATAGTCCTGGGTTGTAGCTTCACCAGGTTGACACCTCATTTTGAGGTATGCCTGGTGCTGCTCCTGGCATGCCCTCCTGCACTCTTCATTGAACCAGGGTTGGTCTCCTGGCTTGATGGTAATGGTAGAGTGGGGGATATACCGGGCCATGAGGTTACAGATTGTGGTTAAGTACAATTCTGCTGCTGATGGCCCACAGCGCCTCATGGATGCCCAGTTTTGCATTGCTAGATCCGTTCGAAATCTATTCCATTTAGCACGGTGATAGTGCCACACAATGGACGGTATCCTCAGTGTGAAGGCGGGACTTCGTCTCCATGGTGGTCACTCCTACCAATACAGTCATGGACAGAAGCATCTGTGGCAGGCAGATTGGTGAGGACGAGGTCAAGTATGTTTTTCCCTTGTGTTGGTTCCTCCACCACCTGCCGCAGACCCAGTCTAGCAGCTGTGTCCTTTAGGACTCGGCCAGCTCGGTCAGTAGTGGTGCTACAGAGCCACTCTAGGTGATGGACATTAAAGTCCCCCACCCAGAGTACATTTTGTGCCCTTGCCACCCTCAGTGCTTCCTCCAAGTGGTGTTCAACATGGAGGAGTACTGACTCATCAGCTGAGGGAGGGCAGTAGGTGGTAATCAGTAGGAGGTTACCTTGCCCATATTTGACCTGATGCCATGAGACTTCATGGGGTCCGGAGTCGATGTTGAGGATTCCCAGGACAACTCCCTCCCTACTGTATACCACTGTGCCACCACCTCTGGTGGGTCTGTCCTGCCGGTGGGACAGGACATACCCCGGGTTGGTGATGGCAGTGTCTGGGACATTGTCTGTAAGGTATGATTCCATGAGTATGACTATATCAGGGTGTTGCTTGACTAGTCTGTGGGACAGTTCTCCCAACTTTGGCACAAGCCCCCAGATGTTAGTAAGGAGGACTTTGCAGGGTCGACAGGGCTGGGTTTGCCGTTGTCATTTCCTGTGCCTAGGTCGATGCCGGGTGGTCCATCCGGTTTCATTCCTTTTTATTGACTTTGTCGCGGTTAGGTACAACTGAGTGGCTTGCTAGGCCATTTCAGAGGGCATGTAAGAGTTAACCACATTGCTGTGGGTCTGGAGTCACATGTAGACCAGACCAGGTAAGGACAGCAGATTTCCTTCCCTAAAGGACATTAGTGAACCAGATGGGTTTTTACAACAATCGACAATGGTTTCATGGCCATCATTAGACTAGCTTTTAATTCCAGATTTATTAATTAAATTCAAATTCCACCTTCTGCTGTGGTGGGATTCGAACCCATGTCCCCAGAGAAATACTCTGGGTCTCTGGGTTACTAGTCCAGTGATAATACCACTACGCCACCGCCTACCCCCTACTAATCCTTGGGATGTTGGGATTGTCCTATGAGGAGAGATTTCAGAAACTGGGCCTGTATTCTCTAGAGTTTCAAAGAATGCGAGGTGATCTCATTGAAACTTACAAAATTCTTACAGGCTGTGACAAGGTAGATGTGGATAGGATGCTTCTTCTGGCTGGTGAGTCTAAAACCAGGGGATACAATCTCAGAATAAGGGGCAGGCCATTTAAGACTGAGATGAGGAGGAATTTCTTTACTCAGAGAGTGGTGAATCTTTGAAATTCTCTGCCTGAGAGGGCTGTGGAAGCTCAATCATTGAGTCTGTTCAAGACAAAAGTTGATAGATTTCTGGATATTAATGACATCAAGGGATATGGGGATAATGGGGAAAAATAGTAGCGGTAGATGATCAGCCATGATCTGTTTGAATGATGGAGCAGGGTCAATGGGCCGAATGGCCTACTCCTGCTCCTGCTCCTATTTCCTGTGATCCTATGCTCATTTAGGACTTTTCTGCATCCCATCTTTTGGCTGAGCGAAGTACCAGGCCTCTGGGGCACTGGAAGCCACCGTTGAATGATGCTCCATTGCAGTCCTGAGTGAATTACTTTCTGCCTCCCTCCCTCCCTAATGGGCTTCACCGTGACTGAGATTGGGAACACGTCATGTGCAGAGTCACAATTGTGGTCCAGTACCCTATATTGTAATACATCATGAGGCTCTGTATGGATAGACTGACCGACTGTATCTCGCCCCTATATTTCACATAGACGTGGCAATTGTTTGCCTGTGAAAGATATCTCCACCCCTCCACTCAAACCTGTCCTTGTTCGACGTTTGCACATGGCCACTTTCAGCAAGGGTTACGGGACAGCGATCGGGAGCCGGGAACGCATGACTGAATTCATTCCTTCCCTACCCAGGGGCACCGAGGCAGGTTGTAGTGTCCCCACAACAGAACTGGCTGAGATTAAGTAACTGGAATGTAGACAGTGATTGAACTTGAGACCTTACTTCAGAGTCTGTTTTGAAGTTCTCTGTAGGCAACTATTTTTATTCAGAATATAATGACTTTTTTTCTTTGATGTGGTCTGGTCTTTAATTAATGGTCTTAAACAAATGGCATCGCCCTCTCCGTCCCCCCACCCTGCCTCTACACTGGAGCTTGATTGTTTTTTGTGGAGTTTTCAAAATATATTCTGGATGTTGCTTCATGTTCAATATTTGATGTCACGCTATGGGTACTTCTCAGTGATGAAATGAAGGATTGAATTTTCTGCTTGCTGTCTTTAGCTAACTTTGACTTTGTTCTGTAACCGGCCAGTTATTATGTCAGCATACTGTTTCATTGACTGTTCTTTGTATTGTGATATACACCAGCACTTATTTAGATACGCAATACAATGCACAATGCAGTCTCCTGTACATTGGGGATTCCAAACACAAATTGAGTGACAGCTTTGCAGAACACTTCTGTTCAGTCCGCAAGCATTACCCTGAGCTTCCAGTTGTCAGTCATTTTAAATCTCCACCCCACGCCCACTCTAACCTCTCTGTCCTCAGCTTCCTACACTGTTCCAGTGAAGCTTAAGGAACAGCACCCCATCTTTCAATTCGGCACTTTACAGCCTTTCATACTCAACATTGAGTTAAACAATTTTAGATATAACCTCTGCCTCCATTTATTTGGACAGCAGCTGATGCTGATAAATCTACTATTGCCATTTACATCTCCTCTAGACCCCCCATCTTTTATTTCTTTACTTTTCCCATTACCATTCAGTTGTCCTTGCACCATCATCCCGTTTATCATTTAATCTCACCTGTCTTCCACCCTGTCACAGATCTTCCCTGTTGTTCACTTCCCCCTCCAACCCCCACCCTGCCCCCCCCAAACCCTGCCCTTTCCCTGCTTCTGCACTTGCTTAAAGCCTGTTGCATCTCTAACCACTTTCTGTTCTGATGAACAATGACGTTGTTTCTCTCTCTCTACAGATGCTAATGGGTTTTTTCAGCGTTTACTGTTTTTATTTCAGATTTTCAGCATTCACGGTATATTACTTCTGTTAAAAATACCGAAATCAGTTTGACCAGTTGTTAGGGGTATGTGCACTGAGTTATTTTCTTCCAGATCACTTCTACGCCATCCTACAACTTACTGAGCATCAAAGCTCAACAAAAGTGGCGATTTTAAGTACACAATCTTTTATTTGCTTGCGTGTGTGTGTGTCTCAGTCTCTCTCACATATATATATTCTTTTTCTTTCTTTTGGGCCTCCTTATCTCGAGAGACAATGGATACGCGCCTGGAGGTGGTCAGTGGTTTGTGAAGCAGCGCCTGGAGTGGCTATAAAGGCCAATTCTGGAGTGACAGGCTCTTCCACAGGTGCTGCAGAGAAATTTGTTTGTTGGGGCTGTTGCACAGTTGGCTCTCCCCTTGCGCCTCTGTCTTTTTTCCTGCCAACTACTAAGTCTCTTCGACTCGCCACAATTTAGCCCTGTCTTTATGGCTGCCCGCCAGCTCTGGCGAATGCTGGCAACTGACTCCCACGACTTGTGATCAATGTCACACGATTTCATGTCGCGTTTGCAGACGTCTTTATAACGGAGACATGGACGGCCGGTGGGTCTGATACCAGTGGCGAGCTCGCTGTACAATGTGTCTTTGGGGATCCTGCCATCTTCCATGCGGCTCACATGGCCAAGCCATCTCAAGCGCCGCTGACTCAGTAGTGTGTATAAGCTGGGGATGTTGGCCGCTTCAAGGACTTCTGTGTTGGAGATATAGTCCTGCCACCTGATGCCAAGTATTCTCCGAAGGCAGCGAAGATGGAATGAATTGAGATATATATATATATATATAAGATAGAATGTTGGAGCACAGAAGGAGACCATTGGTCCACAGTGCCTGTGCCAGTACAATCACCCATATAATATATATTTTGGATATTCAGTGTAAAATCTAAATACTGAAGTGATCCTTAATCTTCTCCATTGTTATGCAGGTAGTCAAACACTGTCACTACTTCTGCTATCGAAATTCTCAGTTCTGTTTAATCTGAAATCTCCAGTCTGCTGCCAGAACCACTAATCTCTGTGCAGTGACACATGCACTGTGATTCACCCAATCTTTCTGCAACTATAATTATCTTAAGCCTTTGATGAGATCAGATCTAAGTTCTTTGGGTGTCAGTCACGTCCAAGTTCTTTAGATTTAGTTAAGTAAGGTTCGCATGTTTCATCGAATAAGAGATAAATGGATATTTCCCAGTGAAGCACACAGGCAATCAGTGGGGCAGTGATAGGTGGTGCAGCAGTTGGTCTCAGTGCTGCAGGGTTAGGGAGGGGGAAATCAACTAAAGCTTTCAGTTTGTGATTATTATCCAGTGTCCCTGGTGGAATGCGTATGTCCCAGGTATGAGGGTTTAGTGAGGACAGGATTAGGTCTGATCATAGTGCACCCCCAACCCGCCACGCCACCACCCCCCCTGCCCCCGGCATCATCCTCCATGACCATAAAAAGCCAGCTGACACTCAATGGGCTTGATTTTAAACTCTGTGCAAATGGGTGGGTTTTGTGAGTTAAAATCTCACCCATTGTTTACCCATTAAAGAATGGCAAAATGGATGACATGCCACAAGGCTGCTAATATTAGTTGAACTGCATTCCAGCAAGAGTTGGTGCCCCGGGAGTGAACGGGGCTGGGGGGGGGGGTTGGGGGGGGGGGGAGGGGGTTGGGGGGAGGTGGTTGGGAGGAGGGGAGAATTCATTTGCAAATGGTGCCCAAAAAAAGACAGACCTTTCATGAGTGTACTGTTAAGACAGAGGCAGGAGGACTGCACTGTTCTTCTAGTTTCACATCTCCACAGGTCACAACATATATTCAAATGTTTACCCAGTTATTGATATGGTCAATCATAGACTCTATACTCTTTATTCCAGAATAAAATACACTAACCAGGTTACTTTCATAAAAAAACAAAATTATTAGTTTATTGTAAAACTAGACTTAATCAGTAACAAAGCAAAGCATTAACACACAAATTGAAATATGAAAGTTCCCTTTTTACCTGAGCCCCCATCTCTCTCTCTCTCTGTCGCGCACACACACACACACACACCCCTCCCCCCGGTTAAACGAAAAATAATGAGATTTTCTCTTTAGACCTCTATTATAAAAAAAAAACAAAAAAAAGTACTTTGGCCAAATAGTTGCTAATCCCTGAAGAGAAAAAAGAGAAGATCTGGAAAGATGTCAGTTATCCCTTTTTGGTTTGGCATTCCAAAAACACACAGATGGCTGTCACTGGGATCTTTCTCTGGAGCAATTCATTCAGGCAGAGTTGAGGATTTATCCGGCATGTTTTCCAGGAGAAATGCGGCAGCAAGGGTTTCAAACAGGCCTTTTAGGATGAATGTAGCATCAATTTCTCTCTTTCCTACACTTGCTTCTATGAGCTTCTCAAAGAGATGGAAAAGTTTGAGCTGGGGTGACTGATCTCCTGGCTGGTTTTTAACACTCCAACTGACTGTCCAAAGCGAAACCAAAACAATACCTCAAGAGTCAAGCTTCCTGACACCTATAAATCTTTACCTGTCACTTCTCTGTAAACATTTCCCCCAAGGCAAAAAGCCAGGTGACTTCCAGTACATGGTTGCAAACAAGACCTCTTAGTCCTTTTAATGACCCCAGTGAAAGAAAAAATCCACGGAATCCTTTTCAGTTTTCCCACATAAAAGACAAGTCCTCAAAATTTAACGAAAAAGGAAATACCTTCGTAATACCACCACCTTTGGAGGAATGAAATACCATTTTCAAATATGTTTCATTACCAAGTGTGGAAAAAATATATAGAAAACATTAAAACACATTTTCACACTCATTCTCATTCATTCTGCTGTGTACCATCTTTGCACTCAGATAATTCAAAGCAAAGTTAAATCCTAGACAAAGTATCCACCATTACATTATTCCCACAATGTAGATAATCTTTAAGTGATAGGGTTGCAATAGTAAATTCCTTTGGAATAGTCTGGCATTCTGGTTTTTGAATTTTTCCACAAAGGCTACAGGGTTATGATCAGTATATACCAGTGTCTCTCTGTAGTTGTGGCAGACATAGACCTCAAAATGCTTAAGAGTTACTAATAAGCCTAGTGTTTCTTTTTCCACTGTTGAATATTTTTTTTGGTGCTGATTTAGAAAAGTATCCCACCGGCCTTTCTATGCCTGATTCATCATCTTGTAACAGGACTGCAACGACCCCCAGGTCACTAGCATCAATTGCTACCTTGAGCTTAGTGAAATTTGGGGCATTAATCAAAAATGGCTTTCAGCCTCTCAAAAGATGCTTGGCACTCCCCTGATCACACTACTTTTTGTAGCAAATCCATCAATGAAGCAGCTATCGTACTAAAATTTGGTACAAACTTGCAGTACAAACCACACCTCCCCAAGAACCTCATGATTTCCTGCATTTTCCTAGGGATAGGGAACTCCACCAATGCTTGTACTTTGGCTGTTTTTGGCAACACTTACCCTTGTCCTACCAAATGCCTGAGGTAGGTTACTCTCGTTTTTGCAAATTCACTTTTAGCAAGGTTTATCACTAAATCAGCAGATTGTAAGTTTCTAAACAAAGTGTCTAGTTGCTCCAAGTGGTCCATCCAAGTGTCACTGTATACCAGCACATCGTCAAGGTAAACCACTTGGTTCATTAGTCTCTAAAAAGTGGCTGGGGCAGTTTTTAGCCCGAATGGCATCACTCGGCATTGGAAAAGACCATCTGGTGTGACAAAGACCAATTTTTTTTAGCTTGGGGTGTTAAAGGAACCTGCTAGTATCCCTTTAACAAATCTATTTGTGTAAGAAACGTGGCACTGCCCATTCTGTCAATATAGTCTTCCAAGCAAGGAATTGGGTAGGTGTCTGCCTTTGTTACTGCATTAACCTTTCTGTCGTCTATTTAGTTTAGTTTAGAGATACAGCACTGAAACAGGCCCTTCGGCCCACCGAGTCTGTACCGACCATCAACCACCCATTTATACTAATCCTACACTAATTTCATATTCCTACCACATCCCCACCTGTCCCTATATTTTTCCCTACCACCTACCTATACTAGGGGCAATTGCTAATGGCCAATTTACCTATCAACCTGCAAGTCTTTGGCATGTGGGAGGAAACCGGAGCACCCGGAGGAAACCCACGCAGACACAGGGAGAACTTGCAAACTCCACACAGGCAGTACCCGGAATTGAACCCGGGTCCCTGGAGCTGTGAGGCTGCAGTGCTAACCACTGCGCCACTATGCAGAATCTAGTTGAACCATCAGGTTTAGACAATAACACCACTGGGGACCTCCAGCTGCTTTGACTGGATTCAGTTAGGTGGTTTTCCAACATGCATTGGATTTCTGCTTTTACCTGGGCCTGTTTCTCTGGACTTAAGTGATAAGGATGCTGTTTTATAGGAATGGATTCCCCTGCATCTACATCATGTGTAGCTAAGGTTGTACATCCTAATTTTTGTTTAGATTAGAGATACAGCACTGAAACAGGCCCTTCGGCCCACCGAGTCTGTGCTGAACATCAACCACCCATCTATACTATTCCTACACTAATCCCATATTCCTACCAAACATCCCCACCTGTCCCTATATTTCCCTACCACCTACCTATACTAGTGACAATTTATAATGGCCAATTTACCTATCAACCTGCAAGTCTTTTTGGCTTGTGGGAGGAAACCGGAGCACCCGGAGAAAACCCACGCAGACACAGGGAGAACTGGCAAACTCCACACAGGCAGTACCCGGAATCGAACCCGGGTCCCTGGAGCTGTGAGGCTGCGGTGCTAACCACTGCGCCACTGTGCCGCCCTAATTTGTCCCTACAGATCCAAATCTGCCAAATCCTTTAGTCTAAACTTGGTTAAGTTTCTCAAATCACTCAGGGATTCTTTCCCAGAATAGCAACTGACAGACATCCCGGTAGTGTAAACTTTAATGCACAAGAAACCTGTTTTTTTACTTTTCCTCCCACACACAGCCCCCAATTATATGTTACGACCAAGGTGGGAGGAGTGCACTGTTTTCTCTAGTTCCACTTCCTCACAGGTCACAACATATATTTAAATGTTTACCCAGTTACTGATATGGTCAATCATAGACTCAACTCGTTATCCCAGAATAAAATACACCGATCAGATTTCTTTAATAAACAGCAAAATTATCAATTTATTTTAAAACAATATATCAGTAACGACGCAAAGCATTAACATACAGATTGAAGTATGAAAGTTCCCTTTTTACCTTAGCCCCTCACACACGCGCACGCACGCACACACACACACACACACTGGTTGAGCGAAAAATAGAGATTTTCTCTTTAGACCTCTATTACAAAAAAAACCCAAAAAAGAATACTTTGGACAAATATTTGCTAATTCTTGAAGAAAAAGGAGAAGATATGGAAAGATGTCAGTTGTCTCTTTTTGGTTTGATGTCCCAAATACACAAAGATAGCTATAACTGGGATCTTTCTCTTGAGCAATTCATTCAGGTGGCGTTGAGGATTTATCCGACAGGTTTTTCCAGGAGAAATACAGCAACAGGGATTTTTCAAGCAAGCCTTTCAGAATGAATGTAGCATCAATTTCTCTATTTCTTACACTTGCTTCTATGAGCATCTCAAAGAGATGGAAAAGTTTGAGCTGGGGTGACTGATCTCCTGGCTGGTTTTTAACACTCCAACTGACTGTCCAAAGCGAAACTAAAACAATATTTCAAGAGTCAAGCCTCCTGACCCATATAAATCGTGACCTGTCACTTCTCTGTAAACATCTCCCCAAGGCAAAATGCCCTTGCTGGGTATTTATCTGCAGACAGGTGACTTCCAGTACATGTTGTTTGCAAACAAGACCTCTCAGTCCTTTCAATGACCCCAATGAAAAAACATCCATGGAATCCTTTTCAGTTTTCCAAAATAAAACACAAGTCCTCAAAATTTAATTTAAAAAACGGAAGTACTTTTGTAACAGTACAAAGACTACTCTTGAGAAGAAGGGCATAATGTTTTGTTAAGCTTCTTGTGTCGCCTTTCTGCAGTGCACTTCTCAGAGGCTGAAGGTGAGCAGAAGGACCTGTTTTTTCTTAATGTATTAGAGACATGATTGGATAATTTTGACTATGGAGGAGAGGGACAGGAAGATTCCATTGCTTGCCATTAATTGTAAATCATAAGTGTGTGTAAATAATAGTGAACACCAGAAATTGTTCCTTATTCATTTTCACTGCCTTGTTTTCTTTTCAATTTAACCACTAGTTAATTTCACTAGTTAGTTTTGCATATTGAGTTATACATGAGGTTTATTGACCAATCAACATTCTAAATATAGACAGCAATACTGATCAAAAATAAAACCCAATACAGTGGCGCAGTGGTTAGCACCGCAGCCTCACAGCTCCAGGGACCTGGGTTCAATTCTGGGTACTGCCTGTGCGGAGTTTGCAAGTTCTCCCTGTGACCACGTGGGTTTTCACCGGGTGCTCCGGTTTCCTCCCACAACCAAAGACTTGCAGGTTGATAGGTAAATTGGCCATTGTAAATTGCCCCTAGTGTAGGTAGGTGGTAGGGAATATGGGATTACTGTAGGGTTAGTATAAATGGGTGGTTCTTGGTCGGCACAAACTCGGTGGGCCGAAGGGCCTGTTTCAGTGCTGTATCTCTAAATAAAAATAAAAGTTATTCTTTCACATTATGGGGGCAGCGATTATTGACTTATTAATGCCAACTTTGATACATTCAAATTTGGGCAAAGGGTTAGGAACATAGGAAAAGGAGTGAGTCATTCAGCACCTTGAGCCATTCAGTTAGATCATGGCAGATCTGTATCTCAACTCAATTGACCTGAGTTTGCTTCATAGTGCTTGATACCATTACCTAATAAAAAATCTCTCAATCTCAATCTTGAAAATTTCAAGTTACATAGGAACATACAAATTAGGAGCAGGAGTAGGCCACTTGGCCCTTCGAGCCTACTCCGCCATCCAATAAGTTCATGGCTGAACTGATTACTGCACATTTCCACCTACCCCTGATAACCTTCCATCCCCTTGTTTATCAAGAATCTATCTACCTCTGCCTTAAAAATATTCAAAGACTCTGCTTCCACTGCCCTTTCGAGGAAGAGAATTCCAAAGACACACGACCCTCAGAGAAAAAATTTCTCCTCAACTGTCTTAAATGGACAGCCCCTTATTTTTATATGGTGACCCCTAGTTCGAGGTTCTCCCACAAGGGGAAACATCCTTTCCACATCCACCCTGTCAAGACCCCTCAGAATCTTATATGTTTCAATCAAGTCGCCTCTTACTCTTCTAAATTCCAACAGATACAAGCCTTGCCTGTCCAATCTTTCCTCATAAAACAGCCCGCCCATTCCAGGTATTAATCTAGTAAACCTCTGTACTACCTCCAATGAGACCTGAAACACTGAGAGTGAGGGATCACTAAGGAGGCAAGGACACAGTACGTATAGCCTTTTGGGGTGAAAAAATCCACATTTTCACTATCTTGGGTGTGAAAAAGTGATTCCTGACTTCACCCTAAATAGTCTAGATCAAATTTTAAGAATGTGGCCTCTTGTTTGGTTTGTTCCTCCAGAGGAAATAGTTTCTCTTTATCCACGCTTAACAAATCTCTTTGTTATTTTAAAGATCTTGATTACATTACCTCTGAACCTTCTAAACGCAAAGGAATGCAAGAATAGTTTGTGCAACCTGCACTCGTAATTTAATCCTCTATTTCTGTCACTTCCTCCTCCTTCAATGACCCCTTTCATCTCTTGTTTAAAATCCTCATTCTCTACAACCGACCTAAGATTTCTCACCAATCCTTTCCTCCTTAGTGACTCCTCATTCTCAGTGTTTCAGCTCTCCTCAACTCCCTCCATTGATTTCCAGTACTCCCTAGAACTCTCCCTCAATATAAACTCTCCTCATTTACAGCCACCTGCTCAACCTAACCATCTCATGTGGCCTCTCTACTCAAGTGATCTTGATCGCAGGTAGGGTCATCTCCAAACACTTCCTTACACCCTTACCACCCATACTCCTTGAACCCCCTTCCAACACCATTTTCTTCCATATCCGTCCCTGGATAAAACACATGCCTCCGGACATTTATAACTGAACTTTCAACTCCCAGATGCCTAGCCTTTGGCCCTCCATTCACCACTGTAAGAACAATTGATTGACACCCTAGCAAGAATATTCATGAAAGAGACCAGGCAAATCCTTACCTCCTTCACCTAGACTCTTCCTCAAGGAACCACCTGGGTTGACCACTTGGTTCATGTCTAAGAGGCAATGGCTCTTAAACTTGGCTTGCTGAATTCTCTCACCTCAACCAGTTTGGATTCCATTAGGATCCACACAAGCTACTGAGTGAATTATTAATAAAAGCAAAATACTGCAGATGCTGGAAATCTGAAATAAAAACAAGAAATGCAGGAAATACTCAGCAGATCTGGCAGCATCTGTGGAAAGAGAAGCATAGTTAATGTTTCAGGTCAGTGACCCTTCTTAGAACTAGCAGATATTAGTAATGTGAAAGGTTTTAAGCAAGTAAAGTGGGGGTGGGGCAAGAGATAACAAAGGAGAAGGTGTAGATAGGCCAAGTGAATTATTAACCCTTTCTTGCCAATTATCAAATAAACAATTGTTTATTAATCTTAGAATCATAACAGCACTTAAACATTGAGAATGCAAATAATTAGTAGATAGACATAATTGATGAAATGAATAAGAGGTTATAAAGGGAGTTCAGTGACGTCACAAATTCACCATTGACTGCCGAGTTGAGATCACAATCTGAGATTGATATAAATCCATGAGAATAATTTAAGTAATTAGGCAAGTAATATTGACGCCACAAATGTGCCAGGCAATGAACATCTCAATGTTATCACCATCGCTGAATCCCCCACCATCAACTTCCTGGGGGTTACCAATGACTAGAAACTTAACTGGACCAGCCACACAAATGCTGTGGCCACAAGAGCAGGTCAGATGTTGAAAGTTCTGCGGCGAGTAACTTACCTCCTGACTCCCCAAACTGTGTCTACCATCGACAAGGCACAAGTCAAGGGATATGGGGGACGGGCAGAAAAGTGGAGTTAAGGCTACAGTCAGATCAGCCATGATCTTATTGAATGGCAGAGCAGGCTGGAGGAGCCGAATGAACTACTCCTGCTCCTATTTCTTATAATCTTATGATCTGATGAAGTCAGGAATGTGGTGGAACACTCTCCACTTGCCTGGATAGGTGCAGGTCCATCAAAACTCAAAGTTCGATACCATCCAGGACAAAGCAGTCCACTTGATTGACAACCCATCCACCACCTTAAACCTTCACTCCCTCCACCATCGGTGCTCAGTGGCAGTAGTGTGTACTATCTACAGCAACTCGCCAAGGCTCTTTGAACAGCATCTTCCAAACCTGCGACCTCTACCACCTGGAAGGAAAATGGGAGCACCACCACCTGCAAGTTCCTCTCTTAAGTCACACACCATCCTGAATCAGAAATATATCACTGTTCCTTCACTGTCGCTGGGTCAAAGTCTTGAAACTCCCTCTCTAACAGCACAGTGGGCGATACCTATACCACACAGACTACAACGATTCAAGAAGGCAGCTCACCACCACCTTCTCAAGGACAATTAGGGATGGGCAATAAATGCTGGCCTTGTCGGTGACACTTATTCCATGAACATCAAAATAATAGATGACTTTGACTGCTAACAAGTTAACAGCATTCTATTGAAGATTCTACCAGTTTATTGAAAAGATTAGAGTTAAAGGCCAGGATTTTATTGTGGGGGGAGGGTGGTGGTAAAATCACAGGGAGCCACATTGGAAGGTCCAATTAGGGGCAATTTTTTGGTGCCAATGGCATTTTGCCGATAGGGCGAACCCACTGCGTGGGGAGGCTTCCAGCTAAATGGAGGCAGCCTCCCAGCAGCAACTGGGAGGGAAGGTTTAATGGAACAAATAGGGGGAAAGGAGCCACCCCATGGCCCCAGCGATATCTCCAGAGGGGTTTGCTCTCCAACTCTGGGCCCCTGATTTAAAAAGTAATAATTTTTCTTACCTTCCCAGCTGCAGATATCTCCTGCATACCTCAGTAGCGACCACCTATCCCAGTGGTGCTGCTGAGGCCTCAGAGCTGATGGCAGCATCAGGAGCCACCTGCCCTCCTTACTTGGACAGAGGGCCCAAAGGCAGCCAATTAGGAGGCTGCCAGGCCGAGCAGGTCCAGCTACTGGTGAGTGCGGGCTTAGGACCCGCTTTAGACCCCAACATCGGGGTCTTGTCTCCCCTCGTAAAATTCAGCTCAAAGGCCCGATTTCAATTCAGTGTAAGTGCATGGGTTTTGGATGGATTAACAATGCACTTAGCAATGTTTTATGAGTTGCTGTAGATGAATTTGTTGTCTCACCTTGTGGGAGAATGGTATTGGTCTTCTGCGATATCAGATTGATGAACCTCTGTCTGTGGAGATATTGTTGCACATGAATCCTCTGCTCCTCGGTAAATTAATCTTCCACACTGGTAACTGTGTCTGGACTGTCTTAAATCTTAGCTCTTAATCTCAGGTATACTTGTACAATGAAATAACCCACTTATGCCTGCCTGTAGCCAGCTAAAATCTTCTGTAACCTTTTGGAAATGGACTTTCTGAATTTTCAGAGGCACCATTCTGCTGATACTAGGCGGAGTATCTTTGAACTTTCCACTGCAAAGACTGCGTCAAGAACTACTAAGAGAACTAAACTAAACACAGAACTAAGAACTGAAGACTGAAAACTGACTCTCAAAAATACTGTTATATGTTGTTAATTTCAAGGAAACCTCCTTAATTCCTTTGACCAATATGAGTCACATTTGTTTTAACAATTCAGACCTTTTGCTGCCAATCACTTCAGTTATCCAGTTTGATACACCTGATGGTCTCCAAACCAAACCCCTGATACTAGACGTGATAGGTTGCCTGGCTAGTTACTCACTTCTCAAGTCTTTGCTAGTAAAAGAACTACACATGTCCAAATAAGACAGGACATCTTTGTTTCCATAAAGAACTTGTAATTACGTCGTGCCTTTCATGACCTCGGGATGCCCAAAATGAACTACTTTTACCAATGAAGTACTTTTGAAGTGTAGTCACTGTTATAATACAGGAAATGCTGCAGCCAATCTGCACACTGCAAGGTCCCACAAACAGCAAAATGATGATGACCAGTTGAGATGTTTTTAAATTGTTGGTTGAGGGATAAATATTGGCCAGCACAAACTGACAAGCCATTTCCAGTTCTCAGGTCTTGATGGCTTATTTTCTGTCACTGGCCAGGAGCAATTTGTTTCACTAAGCTTTGTGGTTTAATTACTATTAACCCTTTTCCTTTACTGGCATTCAATCTGGCTGCTGACTCTATTTTGAAGACACATTTGAGGCATGAAAAGCACTCTATAAAAGCAAATCTATCTTTCTTTATTTGTGTGCCTCCTCTGTCACCTTGCAGTTTAGATTATTAGATTATAGATACAGCACTGAAACAGGCCCTTCGGCCCACCGAGTCTGTGCCGAACATCAACCACCCATTTATACTAATCCTACACTAATCCTACACTAATCCCATATTCCTACCAAACATCCCCACCTGTTCCTATATTTCCCTACCACCTACCTATACTAGTGACAATTTATAATGGCCAATTTACCTATCAACCTGCAAGTCTTTTGGCTTGTGGGAGGAAACCGGAGCACCCGGAGAAAACCCACGCAGACACAGTCTTTGACATGGTTGACTTCACCCTCCTTGTCCAATGCGTCTTCTCTGTTGTCCACCTCAGTAGGACTGCCCTCTTTTTATCCATTTGTGGTCAAAAAGCATCTCCAGTGATAACCTCTGTTCTTGCCTTCACGTTTTGAAGTCTCATAATCTATGCCTGACACCCACCTAATTTCTTTAAATTCATTCTTGGCATGTGGGCATCATTGGTGAGGCTTATTTATTAGTAACGATTAATGAAAGTTGTCTCAAATTTAAAATCTTCATTTTTAGTTTCATATCTAGAATAGTTTCAGTGCTGCGGTACCACTTTCAGGTCTGAAGGGGATGCTATTTGCTTGTTTGATTCATCTTGGTAGTATTGCATAAGGCATTCATTGCCTGCTGCAGCTCAGTCAAGTGTTTTGTAACCAGAGACCCATAGCATTGACTTATACACTGGCAATGGTTCAAATTGTATGAAAAGCTTCAGTCTTTGCGTGCAATGTCTTGACGGTCATTTTCATAAATGTATGATTGATCGTCGAGTGGCTTTCATGCTGTAGATTGACCTTTTTCTTCTGAGACAAATGTGGTTAAAAGCTCATAACCACGTGGGTTAACAGATGGCTTCTGGACGAAAAACTTCAGAAACCTCGGAGACCACACCTCAAATAATCTGTGGGAAAGGCAGAATAAGGAGTAAAAATTACAATCTTGGGTTTGCAAAATCTTCCCTTTTGGTTTAACTGAAAACAGTTTGTTATTTTTGGAAGCTAATGACAGCATTTAAGATGCCATCTTTGTTTACTATTGTTATAGCAAAATAACTATGGCGAGAGTTGGGGGGATTTTTTTTAAGCTACCAAGTTGTCCCTTTCTGTGAAAAGAAGTGAAATATTGGAAAATTTGATATTGCACTGAGATATTAGTAATAGATATGGTTAGCTCCACTGTCCTGCATTTTAATACATGTTAAACAAGTTACGTCTTCAGAAGTATAATGGACAAAAGAATTTTGTGAGAAAATGTTACTAATGCCACACAGTGAGATTTACATAAAAACCATTATGGATGGCTCAACATGACTGTGCCAGCTCTTTTTATTAGAGCAATCCAAAATTAAATCATAGCCTTGCACCATCCTCTGCATCAAATATATATCTTATTTTCTGATAAAAGATGGAATAGTCTCTGCTTCAATTACTCACTGTGGCAAAGCATTCCATGCTCCAACATCACTCTGGCAGTTGGATTTTGTTCTCCCCCAGACATCTCATTCCATGGCGAG
This sequence comes from Heterodontus francisci, assembly GCF_036365525.1. Taxonomy (NCBI): domain Eukaryota; kingdom Metazoa; phylum Chordata; class Chondrichthyes; order Heterodontiformes; family Heterodontidae; genus Heterodontus; species Heterodontus francisci. Next base: position 170,736,434 of record NC_090373.1, on the reverse strand, counting down.
GGTGGCCTGAAGATGGCTCCGCATGGGGCCCGGCCCGATCTTCTCAGAGGCAGCGAAGCTCCGTGGCCCCCTCCCCCCCCCCCCCCCCCCCCCAGCTGCTGGGCAATGGAACCACAATTTAAATACTCAAATGAATAAAATTAATAAATTTGCATGGACTTACCTGCGATCTTGAGGGCCCACGACAATCTTCGATGTGGCGGCCAGCACTCCCACACCTTCAGATCCCTGTCCGGGAAACGCGGTGCCACACTGGTGGGAAGAGGGGAAGAGGTAGGTTTGCTAGTGTGGTGGGGTGCGGTCATATGTACATAATGGGTGTAGGGGATGGTGGGAAGGGTTGAACCTTAAATTTTGTGCGGTTTAGTGGGGGGAAGGTCAGATGTAAAAGGTAAGTGTTTTGGGGGGGAAGGGCAAATAGTTATTGTAATTTGTTACTGGGGGTGGGAAACGGACGTTAGAAATTTATTTAATTTTGCGGGTTAGGATTTAAAAAATTTAAATTGGGCAGCAGGGCTGGCTGCCCATTACAAATGGCGCCAGCGCCTGCACACAAGCAGCTGGCGCCATTGCCGGGGACCGACAGCCCGCCCCATCCACGAGATTGGTGGGGGGGGGGGGGGTGCAAGCCAACCCAGCTATTTAAATGAGCCGCTGCGCTTGAGATTGCGGCGCCCCTTTGGCATGCGGCCTGCATGGGCGGTCCACCATTTTTGAGCTCGCTGCCGAGATCGGCGGCGGGCTCTTAAAATTTCGCCCTATATGTAGAAATATCTCCTAACTGCTCTCCTCAGCGTCTGAATGATAATTTTACATTGATGACATCTCTTGATTTATTTTCCAACCAGAGGAAACAGTCTTCCCCTATCAAGATTCCTAATCATTTTTAAACAGCTCTATTAAATTTCTTCTTAACCTTTTCTGCTCCAATAGAAATAATATTATCAAGATTCTCATCCCTGACCTCATCCTGGTGAATGTAACATTAGGGAGATAGGAACAGGAGTAGGCTATTCGGCCTTTTAAGCCTGTTCCACCATTAAGTTAGATCTTGGCTGATCTGTATCTTAACTCCTTCTACCCGCCTTGGCTCTGTAACTGTTAGTACCCTTATCTAACAAAAATCTACTGATCCAAATTTTGAAATTTTCAATGGACTTCGATTCAACAGCATCTTGGAGGAGAGAGTTCCATATTTCCACTATCCTTTGTGTGAAGTACTTTCTGAAACCAGCCCTGAATGGCTTACCTCTAACTTTAAGATTATGCCACCTTGTACACTGTAAGATTCTTATGGTTATAATGGGACACCCAAACTGTACATTGTATTCTAACTATGGCATATCAATATTTTGTACAGATTCATAGTTATTTTTTATTCTTTATGCTATGTTGTTAAGAATAATTTAGTTCTGATAAGAATAATTTATTCTTATGCTACGTGTACCTATTAAAAGAAAAAAATTGCATTGCCCTTTCTGGCTTTATCAACCTGCGCTCACGTTTTGCAGGGAATCATGTATTTGATCCCTTTATTTGAATCTGTGTATTTGAATCTTGCTTTTCAACCAGTATCTTTCCATTAAATGTATTATCCCATTCCTTTTTTAAATCACAAAATCTATTACTTTAAATTCATCCACATTAAATTTCATCTGCCCATTCGAGTAATCTGCCTGTCTTCCTGAGTAAGTAGCAGACGGTCCACTTTGTTGTTTGCCAAGCATCTACTTCTGCGCCCTCAGCAAATTTCAATATAGAACAAAAGAACAAATTGGATAAATACTCCCAAGAAGAAAAATTACAGGGATACAGGGGAAAGAGTGGAGGAATGGAACCAACTGGATTGCTCTTCAAAAGAGCTAGCACAGACTTAATGGGTTGAATAGCCTTTTTTTTATTTGTTCATCGGTTGTGGGCGTTGCTGGCTGGGCCAGCATTTATTGCCCATCCCTAATTGCCCTTGAGAAGCTGGTGGTGAGCTGCCTTCTTGAACCACTGCAGTCCATGTGGGGTAGGTACACCCACAGTGCTGTTAGGAAGGGAGTTCCAGGATTTTGACCCAGTGACAGTGAAGGAACGGCGATATAGTTCCAAGTCAGGGTGATGTGTGGTTTAGAAGGGAACTTGCAGGTGGTGGTGTTCCCATGCATCTGCTGCCCCTTTCCTTCTAGGTGGTAAAGGTCGCAGGTTTGGAAGATGCTATCTATGGAGCCTTGGTGTGTTGCTGCAATGCTACCACTGTGCGTCGGTGGTGGAGGGAGTGCTGTTGTGGGTGGGGTGCGAATCAAGCAGGCTGCTTTGTCCTGGATGGTGTCAAGCTTCATGAGTGTTATTGGAGCTGTACCTATCCAGACAGCTTGTACCTTGTAGATGGTGGACATGCTTTGGGGAGTTACTCGCTGCAGGATTCCGAGCCTCTGACCTGCTGTTGTAGCTGCGGCATTTATATGGCTACTCCAATTTAGTTTCTGGTCAATGGTAACTCCCAGGATGTTGACAGTAGGGGATTCAGTGATTGTAATGCCATTGAATGTCAAGGGGAGGCGGTTAGATTCTCTCTTGTTTGAGATAGTCATTGCCCAGCACTTGTGTGCCGCAAATGTTACTTGCCACTCATTAGCCCAAGCCTGGATATTGTCCAGGTCTTGCTGCATTTCTGCATGAACTGCTACAGTATCTGAGGAGTCGAAATGGTGCTGAACATTGTGCAATCATCAGCGAAAATCCCCACTTCTGACCTTATGATTGAAGGAAGGTCATTGATTAAGCAGCCGAAGATGGTTAGGCCTAGGGCACTAACCTGAGGAACTCCTGCAGTGATGTCCTGGGACTGAGATGATTGACCTCCAACAACCTCAGAATCACAGAATAATACAGTGCAGAAGAGGCCCTTCGGCCCATCGAGTCTGCACCGATGCATTAAAGACACCTGACCTGTCTACCTAATCCCATTTGCCAGCACTTGGCCCATAGCCTTGAATGTTATGATGTGCCAAGTGCTCATCCAGGTTCTTTTTAAAGGATGTGAGGCAACCCGCCTCTACCACCCTCCCAGGCAGGGCATTCCAGACCGTCACCATCCTCTGGGTAAAAATGTTCTTCCTCAAATCCCCCTTAAACCTCCCGCCCCCTCACCTTAAACTTGTGACCCCTCGTAACTGACCCTTCAACTAAGGGGAACAGCTGCTCCCTATTCACCCTGTCCATGCCCCTCATGCACCTCAACCATCTTCCTTTCTGTGCTGTAATATTCTATGATTCTATTATTGACTCTTGGGACAGACCAGGCTCAATCTTCCCCAGTGCAAATAACACCCACTTTTCCCAACTCAACCAATTATCTATCCATGCTGCTTCTTTGCCTCATATACTGACCTCTTTTGTGGCATCTTATCTTTCTATGACATTTATATCTACTCCACCAGTTATTTCTTCCAAAAAAGCTATTAACTTTATCAAATACAACTTGGTCTTAATGAATTCATGCTACTTAATCTATGTATTTCTAAATGCTTCCTAATCTTATCTTGAAATTTGGATCATATGAGTTTTCCCAAAACTGCCGGAGTAATTATCCAGTTACTGGAGTAATTATCCAGTTTATCTTACTCTTTCCGTGAGCAAGCATGTTACAATACAACCAATTTTATTGCCTCAATAATCTCTCGAAAATAAAATGCCTTTTAACTTGCTTTTTAACTATCAGCAGCTTCATGTACACTTGATGATGCTTGTCTCAGTTGATTGTACATCTCCAACTAATGGATGTCACCCTCGGCTCAGTGGTAATACTCTCACTTCTAAGTCAGGAAGTTGAAGGTTCAAGCTCCACTCCAACGACCTGAATACAGATGGTAGTTAATCAGTTGTGACATTGCCTCAGCTAGAATTGAGAGACGTACAGTAACTGCAGAATGTCGTGCAGATGAAAAATCCAGTTTCTGTTTTTGAATATTCCATGTGCAAAATTGCAACTTGCAGCTGAAAGACCATTTGCAAATCTGCACTTTTTTTTGGATGTTTGTTTCACACTTTTATGCTGCTTCTTGGGTGACTGCAACAATCTTTCTGCTTTGCAGTTCGTGCATTCGAAGACATTGTGCATGCACAAAGGACCCATTTCCATGTTGACAAGTGGACTTAGCTGGGCATGCAGAGTATGTATAGAACCTAACCAGGGTGTACTTCTAGATCTTCCCTGGAATCTATTCCTCATCCAACACCATTAAATACAGATTATCTGATTAGTTATTTTATTGCTCTTTGTGGGATCTAGTTGTGTGTAAATTGATTGCTGTGCTTGCCTATATTACAACTGTAACTGCACTTCAAAAGAACTTCACTCCCAGACTTCCCTTCTCCTTGAAAGAAATTGGTTGTAGTTGCTTTTTGCTGTCACAACAGTGGAAATGTGATTTTAATTTCCAACCATAAACAAGTGTAATTGCATTCGACTATTAAAGAATGGGCAATGTTTCTTTACAGTGTTGTTCTGGTGATTGGATTGTAACAAATTTGCATATGATGGAACCTCCATTATTTGTTTTCCAATTATGCAGAATGTTTTCAGGACAAAGTCTCATAGCCTACAAAGGAAGAATGAACTTGCACTCTGTACAGCAAATGAAGTACATTTTAAGTGTAGTCACTGTCGTAATGTAGGAACAGCAGCAGTCAATTAGTGCACAGCAAGCTCCCACAAACAACAGTGTGAACAATGATCATATATTTTAATGTTGTTGAGGGATAAATGTTGGCCAGGATACTGGGGTAAACTCCCGTACTCCTGTTCAAAATTGTGCCAGGGCAGATGGGGCTTTGGTTTAAAGTCTCATTTGATTGACAGCATCGCCAACGTTGCAGCACTCCCTCTGTACTGCACTGGAATGTCAGCCTGGATTTTATGTTCGAGTCCACAACCTTCTGACTCTGGCCGGAGTGTTACCCAGTGAGCCATGGCTGACACTTTGCTTCCCCTGTAAAATTTCTTCTGTTCATCCAGAAAAGGAAATTTATTATAAATAAAATTCAGTGACATTCCTCTTTTATTTGTTGTGTTTTTGTCTTCATTTCGACTGAGTGTCTACAACCCTCTGGGGTAGAGAATTCCAAAGATTGACAACCCTTTGAGTGAAGAAATTTCTCCTCATCTCAGTCTAAAATAGCCGACCGCTTATTCTGAGATAATGGCTCCTAGTTCAGGATTCTCCAGCCAGGGGAAAGAGCCTCTCAGCATCTACTCTAGCACCCTCAGAATCTTATCCCATTATCCTTCACTTGGAAGGGGAGAAGCTCTACATTAAACTTAAGAACGGATATTTTAGTGTATTATGAATTTTGCTTTTCTTTATTGCAGCTGGTCTCTTCCTATGTAGCTAATGTGTTTCCTTAGGAAATCTGCTCAAGCATTCTACATGCAGGATAAAGCTTTACTGTGGGATTTTTCTGGCACCAAACGCTTCAAGGAAATTCACTACAGGTATATGGGAGGTGACAGATATAGAGACTTTTCCGCTTGAGCTGTGGGAATTCTTTTCTGCTCCAAATAATCATTGAGTCATGATGAAGGGAATTTCCCCAATTTATAATGCAGTTGCTTGACTACCCATCGGAAATGCAACCTGTTTCAGAAGGTTCTTGCACTGATACCATAGGGGCCTGATTTTCAGTTCCCGCCGGGACCGGGAGCGGAAATGGTGGCGCTAAAAATAGTGCCGCTGGCCCGTGTGCTGGTACCCTGGCTCCATCCTGCAGCCAGACCATTTTTCTGGAGGTGGGATTGGGGGCAGCAGGGCTACCCAACCGCATGCAGTGGTAGCCGATTAAACCAATTATGGCCTTATTAAGGCTTATTAATGGAGGCAGGCTGGGATTTTCGAGTCGGCCTCCAGGTTCCCAGAGGCGGCTGGGGCTGGAGGTGACCTCCTGGAAGCAGACCAGGGGTCAGCGCTCCAGGCAGGCTTAGAATTCCACCCTACCTGCATGGGCACCCTGCAGAGACATTACCCCCCAAACCCACTCCCTTCCAGCAGTGGTGGCCTGGCTGCAAAAGCCTTTTTTTACTTTAAGTTTAAAAAACGTTGAGAGAGAGGACACCTCCATTTTGAAGCACCCTCTCCCTCACTTACCTGTCATGACATTCTGCTGCAGCTTTCAAGCTGGAAGGCCTCTGATTGGCTCTCCAGCTGTAAGAGCCCTCTGCGTTCCAGCCATTAATTGGCCACACTGGGGAAAATCACATTGAGTGTTTCACACACAGTCCGGGCTTCTGACCCACATTTGAGCCTAAGGGTGGGATTCAGAGGCCCACAGGGAAAATCCTGTCCTGTGTTTGTGGTCCATTTGCAAACACGTAAATTACTTTATTTTCTCCCTCTTCCGATATCCTGGGCCATTCATCAGGTGTCAATCTGCGCCAGTCTTGAACCAGCCTCGAAGAGGTTCCCATCTCAGCTCTTTGAGTAGAGGCCTTGGGGACAACTGAAGACATGTTTAGCCTCACTGATGCCCTAGTTTCAACCACAAATCTACAATCCACTGCCAATGAGTAAGAATTCCCTACTACATCATGTGTAAGCTTGCTGAGGTTCTGTTCCCAGCAGCAAGACATAGTTACCCTCAGGTATGATTTAACCTATCGAAACCCACACCAAATGTGAGTAAAGAACCTGTGGAAATATGCCTGGAGCTAAGAAAAACCGAGGAGATGTTGTTCCACTTCCCACATGCCTACCTTCCCCTATGTGCTCCAACAAGCTCCACCCCACACACCTTTGCACACCCCGCAATTCCCAGCAATGCAAGGATCCCATGGTTAACCACTGGGTGGACTCCCCACCAATCCCCTTAGAATAACCCTTGCCTCCCACAGGTACTGAACGCTAATGAATGCCGAATTAGCTGTTCTCCTTCCAGCCCAGTGCAACTTACACAGAGTAAAACTGGCCTTTGCCTTTCTGACAAGCCACCCTCTCGATTGCTAAACAACTCTACAAGACTTCCATTGTATGTATGTGCAAGCACTGAGCAACCTGCAGGCTAGCGGATATTCTGTATTTTATTAGGACCAAAGTAATGGTGCATAATTTTGCATAATTGAACAATATTGAAAACAAAACATTGACACAGTACACAATTGCTCCTTGGAAAAAATGGCCCCTGCATTGCTTGGATAATGGGAATGCAACCAGAGTAGAATCACGTTGATTATAATTTCCAACTAACATCCCGGATATTGCTGTATTACCTTCAGTAGATAGTCTTTCTGAAGAGATTAGGTGGAATCCACAATGGGGTGATTGTACATGATTTCAGGAAGGAACATACTTGATGGGTGAAGCAATGTTGCCTTGTTTTTTTTAATGTGTTCTAAACGCAACGTTTGACAACTTTTACTGTTCATATGTATTCATTGTCTTTACTCCACATAAGCTCTGGCATGGTAGCCTAGTGGTAATATTACTGGACTGGTTATCCAAAGATCCTGGATTAATAAGCCCGAGAATGCAAGTTCAAGTTTCACCATGGCAGTTTGAAGATTTAAATTCACTGGAAATAAAAAAAACTGGTATTATGCAGTCTTAAAAAAAACTCCAACCACAGGGAAGGAAACCTGCTGTCACCTGCGGCCAGGTGGTCGAAGTTTCAGTGGGGGAGCATTTCGGGAGCAGTGACCATAATTCCATAAGTTTTAAGGTACTTGTGGATAAGGATAAGAGTAGTCCTTGGGTGAAGGTGCTAAATTGGGGGAAGGCTAATTATAACAATATTAGGCAGGAACTGAAGAGTTTAGATTGGGGGCGGCTGTTTGAGGGTAAGTCAACATCTGAAGGCTGTGCTGAAGGAGGGCACTATGGAGGACTCGAGCAGTGAGGCAATATGGACAGAACTCAGAAATAGGAAGGGTGCGGTAACAATGTTGGGGCTGTACTACAGGCCTCCCAACAGCAAGCGTGAGATAGAGGTACAAATATGTAAACAGATTATGGAAAGATGTAGGAGCAACAGGGTGGTGGTGATAGGAGATTTTAATTTTCCCAACATTGACTGGGATTCGCTTAGTGTTAGAGGTCCAGATGGAGCAGAATTTGTAAGGAGCATCCAGGAGGGTTTTCTAGAGCAGTATGTAAATAGTCCAACTCGGGAAGGGGCCATACTGGACCTGGTGTTGGGGAATGAGCCCGGCCAGGTGGTTGAAGTTTCAGTAGGGGACTACTTTGGGAATAGTGATCACAATTCCGTAAGCTTTAAAATACTCATGGACAAAGACGAGAGTGGTCCTAAAGGAAGAGTGCTAAATTGGGGGAAGGCCAACTATACCAAAATTCGGCAGGAGCTGGGAAATGTAGATTGGGAGCAGCTGTTTGAAGGTAAATCCACATGTGATATGTGGGAGGCTTTTAAAGAGAGGTTGATTAGCGTGCAGGAGAGACATGTTCCTGTGAAAATGAGGGATAGAAATGGCAAGATTAGGGAACCATGGATGACAGGTGAAATTGTGAGACTAGCTAAGAGGAAAAAGGAAGCATACATAAGGTGTAGGCGGCTGATGAAAGACGAAGCTTTGAAAGAATATCGGGAATGTAGGACCAATCTGAAACGAGGAATTAAGAGGGCTAAAAGGGGTCATGAAATATCTTTAGCAAACAGGGTTAAGGAAAATCCCAAAGCCTTTTATTCATATATAAGGAGAAAGAGGGTAACTAGAGAAAGGATTGGCCCACTAAAGGACAAAGGAGGAATGTTATGCTTGGACTCAGAGAAAATGGGTGAGATTCTAAACGAGTACTTTGCATCGGTATTCACCGAGGAGAGGGACATGACGGATGTTGAGGTTAGGAACAGATGTTTGATTACTCTAGGTCAAGTCGGCATAAGGAGGGAGGAAGTGTTGGGTATTCTAAAGGGCATTAAGGTGGACAAGTCCCCAGGTCCGGATGGGATCTATCCCAGGTTACTGAGGGAAGCGAGAGAGGAAATTGCTGGGGCCTTAACAGATATCTTTGCAGCATCCTTAAACACGGGTGAGGTCCCGGAGGACTGGAGAATTGCTAATGTTGTCCCCTTGTTTAAGAAGGGTAGCAGGGATAATCCAGGTAATTATAGACCGGTGAGCCTGACGTCAGTGGTAGGGAAGCTGCTGGAGAAGATACTGAGGGATAGGATCTATTCCCATTTGGAAGAAAATGAGCTCATCAGTGATGGGCAACATGGTTTTGTGCAGGGAAGGTCATGTCTTACCAACTTAATAGAATTCTTTGAGGAAGTGACAAAGTTGATTGATGAGGGAAGGGCTGTCGATGTCATATACATGGACTTCAGTAAGGCGTTTGATAAGGTTCCCCATGGCAGGCTGATGGAGAAAGTGAAGGCGCTTGGGGTCCAAGGTGTACTAGCTAGATGGATAAAGAACTGGCTGGGCAACAGGAGACAGAGAGTAGCAGTAGAAGGGAGTTTCTCAAAATGGAGACGTGTGACCAGTGGTGTTCCACAGGGATCCGTGCTGGGACCACTGTTGTTGGTGATATACATTAATGATTTGGAGGAAAGTATAGGTGGACTGATTAGCAAGTTTGCAGACAACACTAAGATTGGTGGAGTAGCAGATAGTGAAGGGGACTGTCAGAGAATACAGCAGAATATAGATAGATTGGAGAGTTGGGCAGAGAAATGGCAGATGGAGTTCAATCAGGGCAAATGCGAGGTGATGCATTTTGGAAGATCCAATTCAAGAGTGAACTATACAGTAAATGGAAAAGTCCTGGGGAAAATTGATGTCCAGAGAGATTTGGGTGTTCAGGTCCACTGTTCCCTGAAGGTGGCAGCGCAGGTAAATAGAGTGGTCAAGAAGGCATACGGCATGCTTTCCTTCATCGGACGGGGCATTGAGTACAAGAGTTGGCAGGTCATGTTACAGTTGTATAGGACTTTGGTTCGGCCACATTTGGAATACTGCGTACAGTTCTGGTCGCCACATTATCAAAAGGATGTGGATGCTTTGGAGAGGGTGCAGAGGAGGTTCACCAGGATGTTGCCTGGTATGGAGGGCGCTAGCTATGAAGAGAGGTTGAGCAGATTAGGATTATTTTCATTAGAAAGACGGAGGTTGAGGGGGGACCTGATTGAGGTGTACAAAATCATGAGAGGTATAGACAGGGTGGATAGCAAGAGGCTTTTTCCCAGAGTGGGGGTTTCAATTACTAGAGGACACGAGTTCAAAGTGAAAGGGGAAAAGTTTAGGGGGGATATGCGTGGAAAGTTCTTTACGCAGAGGGTGGTGGGCACCTGGAACGCATTGCCAGCGGAGGTGGTAGATGCGGGCACGATGGAGTCTTTTAAGATGTATCTAGACAGATACATGAATGGGCAGGAAGAAAAGAGATACAGAACCTTAGAAAATAGGCGACATGTTTAGAGAGAGGATCTGGATCGGCGCAGGCTTGGAGGGCCGAAGGGCCTGTTCCTGTGCTGTAATTATCTTTGTTCTTTGTTCTTTTTGTTCTTTGACATGTGGGAGTCTTTCAAACGTCAGCTGATTAGAATCCAGGACCAGCATGTTCCTGTGAGGAAGAAAGACAAGTTTGGCAAGTTTCGGGAAGCTTGGATAACACGGGATATTGTGAGCCTAGTCAAAAAGAAAAAGGAAGTATTTGTAAGGGCTGGAAAGCTAGGAACAGATGAAGCACTTGAGGAATATAAAGACAGGAGGAAGGAACTTAGCAAGGAGTTAGGAGGGCTAAAAGGTGTCATGAAAAGTCATTGGCAAACAGGATTAAGGAAAGTCCCAAGGCTTTTTATACATATATAAAGAGCAAGAGGGTAACCAGGGAAAGGGTTGGCCCATTCAAGGACAGAGATGGGAATCTATGCGTGGACCCAGAGGAAATGGGTGAGGTACTAAATGAGTACTTTGCATCAGTATTCACCAAGGAGAAGGACTTGGTGGATGATTAGCCTAGGGAAGGGAGTGCAGATAGTCTCAGTCATCTCATTATCAAAAAGGAGGAGGTGTTGGGTGTCTTGCAAAGCATTAAGGTAGATAAGTCCTCAGGGCCTGATGGGATCTACCCGAGACTACTGAGGGAGGCAACGGAAGAAATTTCTGGGGCCTTGACAGAAATCTTTGCATCCTCATTGGCTACAGGTGAGGTCCCAGAGGACTGGCGAATAGCCAATGTTGTTCCTTTGTTTAAGAAGGGTGGCAAGGATAATCCAGGAAATTATAGGGCGGTGAGCCTTACGTCAGTGGTAGGGAAATTATTAGAGAGGATTCTTTGGGACAGGATTTACTCCCATTTGGAAACAAACGAACTTATTAGCGAGAGACAGCATGGTTTTGTGAAGGGGATGTCGTCTCTTACTAATTTGATTGAGTTTTTTGAGGAAGTGACGAAGATGATTGATGAGGGAAGGGCGGTGGATGTTGTCTATATGGACTTTAGTAAAGCCTTTGACAAGGTCCCTCATGGCAGACTGGTGCAAAAGGTGAAGTCACACGGGATCAGAGGTGAGCTGGCAAGATGGATACAGAACTGGCTCAGTCACAGAAGACAGAGGGTAACAGTGGATGGGTGTTTTTCTGAATGGAGGGATGTGACTAGTGGTGTTCCGCAGGGATCAGTGCTGGGACCTTTGCTGTTTGTAGTATATATAAATGATTTGGAGGAAAATGTAGCTGGTCTGATTAGTAAGTTTGCGGATGACACAAAGGTTGGTGGAGTTGCGGATAATGATGAGGATTGTCAGAGGATACAGCAGGAAATAGATCGGTTGGAGACTTGGACGGAGAAATGGCAGATGGAGTTTAATCCGGACAAATGTGAGGTAATGCATTTTGGAAGGTCTAATGCAGGTGGGAAGTATACAGTAAATGGCAGAACCCTTAGGAGTATTGACAGGCAGAGAGATCTGGGCATACAGGTCCACAGGTCACTGAAAGTAGCAACGCAGGTGGATATGGTAGTCAAGAAGGCATTCGGCATGCTTGCCTTCATCGGTCGGGGCATAGAGTATAAAAATTGGCAAGTCATGTTGCAGCTGTACAGAACCTTAGTTAGGCCACACTTAGAATATTGAGTGCAATTCTGGTCGCCACACTACCAGAAGAGCATGGAGGCTTTGGAGAGCGTACAGAGGAGGTTTACCAGGATGTTGCCTGGTCTGGAGGGCATTAGCTATGAGGAGAGGTTGGAAAAACTTGGATTGTTTTCACTGGAATGACGGAGGTGGTGGGGCGACATGATAGAGGTTTACAAAGTTATGAGCGGCATGGACAGAGTGGATAGTCAGAAGCTTTTTCCCAGGGTGGAAGAGTCAGTTACTAGGGGACATAGGTTTAAGGTGCGAGGGGCAAAGTTTAGAGGGGATGTGCGAGGCAAGTTTTTTACACAGAGGGTGGTGAGTGCCTGGAACTTGCTGCCAGGGAAGGTGGTGGAAGCAGATACGATAGCGACGTTTAAGAGACATCTTGACAAATATATGAATAGGAAGGGAATAGAGGGATATGGGCCCCAGAAGTGCAGAAGGTGTTAGTTTCGGCAGGCATCAAGATCGGCACAGGCTTGGGGGGCCGAATGGCCTGTTCCTGTGCTGGACTGTTCTTTGTTCTTTGTTCTTACCTGGTATGGGGTGTGTGTGACTCCAGTCTCCACAGCAATGTGATTGACTCATAACTGCCCTAACCAAATCAAGGTGCATCAAAATCTACTGCAGTAGTTCAAGAAGGAGGCTCCTCAACATCTTAGGTCAACTAGGTATGGGCAATAAATGCCATCATGTCCTGAGAATGAATCTGAAAAAATCTAAATGATCATTAGAAAGAGGACAAAGCTACATTTTGGGGATTTTAAAAGAAATTTAAGATAGTTTTATCTTCCACATTTCAGATTATTAGCTAGCTGAGTCTGAGTTATCTTGCACCTTCACATGCCCAGGTAGTTGGGTAAGTGTGTAATGTGCCTCGGGCATGCACAGAAAACCATCTTTATTTAGGCTACTGGTTTTATCACCTGATCTCCCTTGTCTTTTAAGCAGTGGAATAAAAACATGAAGCTGTAAGTTAAGCATTAACTGCAAAACAGATTTTCTAAACAGTAAGAGAGAAAGTGAACTATATTAGTAACACTTGTTGCATTTTCAACAGTTTTGCCACAAATGGAGTATTAATATCATATATATTCGAGTGTTGCTTTTAATCTTTATCTTGCTTTCAAATGTGTCAGATTTATAGGACCTCCACATGCTGGGGCTGCTGGAACAAAGATGGGGTTGGTTCTCCTGAAATTTCATGAGTCAAGCATTGAAATGGTTAATAATCATTATCACATTGCAAACTCTTTTTGTACGCATGCAGGCTTATGATTTTGGGAGGAACTGAATTTGTGCAAGCACAGCAGGAGTTAGTTGACAGGGGCCTACAACAGGGATAGTAGGGACCAACCACTGTACAAGGGAGATGAAACCCATAACTCCTTGTGACACAGGCAAGAAAAAAAGTGAGAAATGCATACGCATGGCCAGTTGTGAAGTCTGTTTTGAGAAGACCTGGACCAAAAACTAAGAAAAACTAGTCATATTTTAGCTGGGCAGGCCAGGAAGAGAAAGAAGAGTGACTGTTTTGCTCACTAATAGGGATAGCAAAGTGTGATTTCATATTATGTATATAGCAGAAATGCTTGGAGCACTCACCAGAAGTGCTTTTGGCAGATTAGAGAAGAGCATGTGAAGATGTGTGGAGGATTAAAGCATGCAGTTTATTTACCAAGGGGTCTTCTTGTTACATGAACCCACCTCCCTACATTGGGTATTGTATGTCTAGATATTGGGTAGTGCAAGTAAACCCCTCATCATGAGGGACACTGGTCTACTTACAGGAGACATTAACTACAACTCGGACAAGCTCGAAATTTTTAATGATGATATATGTGCTGAAAGAAGTTATGGACAATAACTTAATGGTGTGATAAAATTTTGATGCAAGTTAGATTCTTTTTTTAAAAATCTACAAAAACTATCTAGTCTTTCACTTCTGCCAGGCTTTAAACAGAAATTCTGATTTGAAAAGCATAAAAAAAATTACCAATCAGATTTGAATACGGGCATAACATAAGAAATACACAGTGGCGCAGTGGTTAGCACCGCAGCCTCACAGCTCCAGCGACCTGGGTTCAATTCTGGGTACTGCCTGTGCGGAGTTTGCAAGTTCTCCCTGTGATTGCATGGTTTTTCGCCGGGTGCTCCGGTTTCTTCCCACAGTCAAAGACTTGCAGGTGATAGGTAAATTGGCCATTGTAAATTGCCCCTAGTGTAGGTAGGTGGTAGGAATATGGGATTACTGTAGGGTTAGTATAAATGGGTGGTTGTTGGTCGGCAAAGACTCGGTGGGCTGAAGGGCCTGTTTCAGTGCTGTATCTCTAAATAAATAAATAGAGTAGGAGTAGGCCATTCAGCCCCTTAAGCCTGCCCCGCCATTCAGTAAGATCATGGCTGATCTGTCTCAGGCCTCAACTCCTATTTTGGGCCTGCTCCGCATAACCCTCGACTCCCCGAGATTTTAAAAATCTATCTACCTCCTCCTTAAATACATTTAGTGACCTAGCCTCCACAACTCTCTGAGGCAGAGAATTCCAGAGAGTCACCACCCTCTGAGCGAAGAAATTCCTTCGCATCTCAGTTTTAAATGTGTGACCCCATATTCTGTAACTATGTCCCTTAGTTCGAGGTTCCCCCGGCAGTGGAAACATATTCTCAACATCTACCCTGTCAAGCCCACTTAGAATCTTATTTGTTTAAATATCACCTCTCATCCTTCTAAACTCCAATGAATAAAGGCCGAACCTGTTTATCCGTTCTTGATAAGACAACCCCTTCATCCCAGCAATCAGCCTAGTGAACCTTTACTGAACTGCCTCCAATGCTAGTATATCTTTCCTTAAATACAGGGACCAAAACTGTACGCAGTACTCCAGGTGTGGCCTCACCAACACCCTGGACAGTTGTAACAAGATTTCCCTATTTTTAAACTCTAACCCCCTAGCAATAAAGGCCAAAATTCCATTTGCCTTCTTAATTACTTGCTGCACCTGCATGTTAACTTTTTGTGTTTCACAATAATAATTGTATATATAATATATATATAATATAATTGTTATAAAAGCAAAAATACCACGGATGCTGGAAATCTGAAATTTAAAAAAAACAGAAAATGCTGGAAATACTCAGGTCTGGCAGCATCTCGGGAGGGAGAAACAGAGTTAACATTTCAGGTCCATAACCTTTCGCCAGAACGATCCTGCCTGACTTGCTGGGTATTCTTTCTTCCACTTCTTTCCGTTTTTATATTTGAATAACTGTTCATTTTTAAAAGCTGCCTATCAGTAAAATATTTAAATAAATCCCACAAGACGTGTGTATGTTTGAATTGAATGGTTCAGCTGTTGGGGATGGGCAATAACTGTTGCAATTATGTTGTTGAACCCTGGCAATAAACACTTGCTAGGCTTGCTCACATCCCAAGAACAATTTTTTTGTGACAGAACTAAAGAAGACAATTACGTGCAGTCCCATCGCCGGGAGCAGTGGTGGGTGCGGAACGTGGCGGCAGTCCCGCACGGGCCTTAACATATTGACGCCGCCTGCCCCCGCCCTATCACGTGGCGGGGCGGCATTGTCAACGCTGTTCACGGCATCACTTGATGCAGGAGCGGGTGCTGGAGCCACTTTTAAAAGGCTGCCAGTCCTGCAAACAAAATGCAGAGTTGCCCCCTTCCCCGCCTTGGTGGTACCAGCTTCTCATGGACGGGAAAGTGGAGGTTCGTGAATGCTGCATGTTGAGCTCAAGATCAGGAACAGATGGGAAGATCGCGGCAGATTACATTGAGATGTATGCAACGAGGCATTTAAACTAGGGTCCCGTCGCAGACCGGCGGAGGTGTCGCCACGGAGCTTCCCCGCCCCCAGGAAGATCGGGCCCGGCAATCCCGGCGCCGGGTTCCATGGCGGCCGCTGCCGCTCCAGTTCTCCGGCCCAGCCCCCACCATGAAACCTGCTGTCGGAAGGACAGCAAGATCCAGCCCTAAAACTTAGGCAAAAGTGTTTCTTTTGCTCATGTCTGGGAATCCCCTTCTCACAGCTAGGGTACCATTGTTCAAGTGATTAGGTTTAGTGGTTTATCTCCACCAGTTGAATACCTCAGGTGATTGCCTTGATGCCTCGCTAATGCGGACAGGATATGTGATTCACTCAGATTCTCCAGGTCATTGTCCTTGATGGGTCTTTGCAGACATGGTGTCTCCATCTCAATGAATTGGAATGTGGAAGGTACACTGATGCAAATTGGAGTAGCCATCTTTAACTGCAAGCTCAAGTCACCTTTAGTCTTTTTTTAAAATTCAATTTGGTTTTCTTACCGGTGGATTAAAAATCATTTGACATAAAGTATGTTTCCGTGACTCATTCATACTGTTGAATTTATGCAGCCTGAAGGGTGCATGTTAATGCTGATATTTATTTTTATTCTTTGCCTATCTGTTCCGTCTTCCCTCCATTGTGGTCCTTTTTAATCCATTGTGCTGTTCTCTGTCAGGAGACAGATCAAGGCTGCAGACAGCATCAATCTGGACTTTTTGTTGACTCACTGCCTCACTCCATGACGATATGAAAGGCACAATTCAGCATAGCGGCGCCTCATCAGACCCCTTTCCTATCCTGAGTGGCGTGAAACAGGGCTGTGTTTTTGCACCTACACTGTTTGGGATCTTCTTCTTCCTGCTGCTCTCACATGCATTCAAGTCTTCAGAAGAAGAAATTTTCCTCCACACAAGATCAGGGGGCAGGTTGTTCAACCTTGCCTGTCTAAGAGCGAAGACCAAAGTACGGAAAGTCCTCATCAGGGAACTCCTCTTTGCTGACGATACTGCTGACATTCCACACAGAAGAGTGTCTGCAGAGACTCATCGACAGGATTGCGGCTGCCTGCAACAAATTTGGCCTAACCATCAGCCTCAAGAAAACGAACATCATGGGGCAGGACGTCAGAAATGCTCCATCCATCAATATCAGCGACCACGCTCTGGAAGTGGTTCAAGAGTTCACCTACCTAGGCTCAACTATCACCAGTAGTAACCTGTCTCTCGATGCAGAAATCAACAAACGCATGGGAAAGGCGTCCGCTGCTATGTTCAGACTGGCCAAGAGAGTGTGGGAAAATGGCGCACTGACATGGAACACAAAATTCCGAGTGTATCAAGCCTGTGTCCTCAGTACCTTGCTCTACGGCAGCGAGGCCTGGACAACGTATGTTCGCCAAAAGCGACGTCTCAATTCATTCCAACTTCGCTGCCTCCGGAGAATCCTTGGCATCAGGTGGCAGGACCATAGCTCCAAGGCAGAAGTCTTCGAGGCGGCCAACATCCCCAGCATATACACCCTACTGAGCCAGCGGCACATGAGATGTCTTGGCCATGTGAGCCACATGGAAGATGGCAGGATCCCCAAGAACACATTGTACAGCGAGCTCGTCACTGGTATCAGATCCACCGGCCGTCCATGTCTCCGCTTTACAGACGTCTGCAAACGCGACATGAAGTCCTGTGACATTAATCACAAGTCGTGGGAGTCAGTTGCCAGTAATCGCCAGAGCTGACGGACAGCCATATAGGCGGGGCTAAAGTGTGGCGAGTCGAAGAGACTTAGCTGTTGGCAGGAAAAAAGACAGAGGTGCAAAGAGAGAGAAACTGTGTAACAGCCCCGACAACCAATTTTATCTGCAGCACCTGTGGAAGAGTCTGTCACTCTAGAATTGGCCTTTATAGCCACTCCAGGCGCTGCTTCACAAACCACTGACCACCTCCAGGTGCTCTCGAGACAAGGAGGCCGAAGAAGAAGACTGCCTCACTCCACTTCTCCTAGTTTAACCAGCCTAGGCACATGAAAATGGCATTTGAGGGGAAATCTCATGCCTTTTTCTCAGTCCAGTCTGTTGTGTTGCAGCTGCTATTGCCACTGCTGCTGTTTTTTTTTTGCTGTTCAGACTCTAGTATCCTCATTGAGAGAATTTCTGTAGTTTTGTTTAAGGAAATACAGTTTTTAACATCATCTGTTTTCAGAGAAAATATGAAACGAAAACAGTTAAATTGAAACAACACAGGAATGGATATGCAGAGCCCAATAATATCCAGAGGTTGTTTTTGTAACCTGATGTTTGACTGACAGTTTAGTTGTTAAATTCCTTAAAGGTTTCTATGCGATTTCCTCCACTGAAGTCCTCATTTTGTTTCTGTCTGGTATTCGTCCACCCATCCCCCAACCCTACAACCTACTTCCCCATTGGAAGTCAAGTTCTGGCGCAGACACGATGGGCTGAATGGCCTCCTTCTGTGTTGTACCTTTTCTATGGTTCTAAATTGTGTGAAGCTAACTTGATCTCCCATTCAATCAAAATATGTTTTTGTATTCTAAAAACATCACTGTGCATAATACCACTGTAATGAAAACAAAATGTGGATATTGATTGTTCCCCCAATCAAGATAGTAACTCTTCAATATTTATAAAAAGAAAGTGAAAGGTCAGCTAATCCCTTGAGGCTCAGTGAGATAGATTTTTGAATCTAGTTTTTCTTTTATAACAGTTAACCACTTTTACACCCTTTAGTGGAACATCTATTGAATGGGTCATTGGAGAATAAGCCTCACCTTCAGATCCTTCTGCAGATTCTTCAGTCCTCTACTATCCAAACCTGGGAATTCGTCTTTGTCCCAGTTTTACTCTTCTCCCTTGCCCTGAGGAATCCTATGTTGGTATTAGAACTGATGACTGCAGCATGTGACGATACTTCCAGCTCGAAGCTGCCTTGCAGTCTATACAAAGCTCTCTATAATGTACTTTGTTTCCAGCTTCTACTCTTGGGTCACATTTCCATTCCAGTTTCTGGTCAGCATTTTAAACTGTGACACAAACTAACCAAATGTCTTTGTAGTTTTTACGTTGTGTGCCTGTTTTCTACTGCGTTTTCTGTGTTCTTTCAGGACTGTGCACTTATCTTTTGTGATATTTGATCCTGAGTTTCTGACCCCATATCCTCTATATCACCAAGACTGGTTGCTTCCACATCCATAATATTGCCCACCTCTGCCCCTGTCTCAGTCCATCTGCTGCTGAAACCCTCATCCATGCTTGTGTTACCTTCAGCATTGCTTATTTTAGTGCCGTCCTGGCCAGCCTGCCATCTTGCACCTTCCATAAACTTGAGCTCAGTTCAAAACTCTGCTGTCCCTATTCTAACTCGCACCAAGTCCTGTTCACACATCAACCCTGTGTTCTGTCATCTGCATTGGCTGTCTGTCCAGTAACACCTTGAATTTAAAATTCTCATCCTACAAATTCCTACGTGGCCTCACCCCCTCCCTATCTCTTTAATCTCATCAAACTCAACCACCCTGTAAGATTTCTGTACTCCTGCGATTCTGGTTCCTTGACCATCCTGACTTGGTGGCCATGCTTTCAGCTGCTTAGGCCGTAAACTCTGAAATTCCCTCCCTAAATCTATCAGCGTGCCCACGTCTCTTTTCTCCTTTAAGATGCTCCTAAAGACCTCCTCTTTGACTAAGCTTTTGGTCACCTGTCCTATTGGCTATTTAAGTGGGTCTGTGTCAAATTTTGTTCGATATTGTTGCTGTGAAGCACCTTCGACATAGTTTTACTATGTTAAAGGCACTGCATAAATGCAAGTTGTTATTGATATTATGGGCGGCTTTGAATTTGTTTTGCTGTGTTGTTTTTCATCAGTCAGGCAGTTAACAATTGTTATTTTCACCTTGACTTCAGAAAGTATCCTAAACATTTTAGGTCTGAAGCACCAGCAATTATTTCAACCAGAATGTGTAATTATTAATACTTTCGGTACTGCTTTGCTTGTAGCTATAGCAGTTTCTGTTTCTTCATCTGTACTGTTGTGCAGGTGTTGGTATTTGCTGCTGTCTTTCAACTACTGTTAATATTTTCAGCACACTGCATGGTACTTTTCCGCATACCCATGTTCCCATAGCTTGCACTTGGAAATTGGCTTTTTGTGGTACGGTTCAGATGGTTTTCTCTAGCTAGTGTGGGTGGATTTGAGATTTCATAACTTTCTTTCTCAGAAAACGGAGCATGGTCATTGTTTTTAACTTGTTCTTGTTTTTAACCTAGACGCAGAACCTCCACCCACAACTCTGAAGATGTGTTGATAATTTTTCTCAAGTCCCGATACCCGTTGTTTCTGGTGACCACAAATACCCATCCAGTCTGTCACCTGGGTGATGCTCTGCTGGTAAAAGTGAAGCAGGTCCATCTCCATACCATCGATCTCTTTCCAAAGAAGGTCAGTGTAGTCCCTGTGTCTCCATCACTACTGTTTGTGTTATATTGGGGTTCTGGTAGAATTTCTCCTCTGTTGATGAGCTCTATCAAGTCAGTGTCTGAAACAAAGATCCCCCAGCACCAAAAGCTTCCTTTGGCAAAAGCCCGGCTTCTGAACCGTGATCTACCACCAACTCAAACCATCATCATATCTGGATAATGGGCTGAGAATTGTATACATTCACCCTGGCACCCATCTATCATTTGATTCTACAATTCACTGGAACTGGGATTTGTATTGTTGCTGCTACTTTGTTTCTGAAGGTGTGAGTGCTAAATGCAGTAAAACCCTGTAACGTAATAATTGACAAAAGGTTATTGTTTACTTTGTGATGAATGAACTTGTTCTGATGGGGATTTTGCTGCTCCTTAATGCAAATTCCTGAAATTGTCAAATTTTTGTTTCATCATCCAATAACTTTGACTTCTGTTATATTTCTGTAAGATTTTCTTTCTCTTTTAATCTTTTTCCATATCATTTTGTGACTGAAAGGCACCTCCAGGAAACTCTCTTTCCACATCCACCAAATATCTCAGCAGAGATCGGGAACTCAATGTCTAGGGAATTGTTAGGAAGAATCTGTACCCTACCAAAGAATGTCTTTGGCTGTAATTTTGCCTCTGGATCAAGAGTTCATTGCTTTAAACTGCATTCCAGGATTTAAATACACAATCTGGGCTAACTGGTGTAGAACCAAGGGAAGCCTGTATTGTTGCAGGTGTTGTCCTTCAAATCAGGTAGTAAACTGGTTCATGTGACTGTCAACTATTTGTTGGAACTACTCATAAAAGAGCAGGGAGCTTTCAGATACCTTGACCAACATTCCTCCCTCAACATACAGCACTAAAATCAGATTACCTGGTCTGTTGCTGCTTGTTGTTCAGTTCTGTTGATTGCTCATAGTACTAAGTCACCCAGTAAAGGTTCAAGATTTAATTTGTAGGCTGTGCGGAGTTGGTTGAATTTAGTTAGCATTTGAAGCTGGGGAGGGAAGAAATCAGCTAGGATTTCTACTCCTGATTGCTATGCTGTGAACTCTGCTTGAAAGTGTGGATTTTGGTCTGCCCCCAAGGTGAATAGCCCTTCAATAATATCCAGGTTTCCATGTGAAGAGTGGCTGTTTGAGTGATGTACTGGAGGGAGTCAATTAAACTGTATAACATGCTGAGATACTCGGTTCAAAATTCAAATGTGTAGTACCTGTTTTTTGAGTGCTACGAGTGGCCTTAGATGTCCAAAATGGCACCCATTGTTAATTATATATCTATTGTGTTTAATTATATGTAGGTGCAGGGTGTTAATCAGAGTCTTACTTGAGCACATGTAAGAAGACACTTATTGCAACTGAGTAGAGGTTTGAGAAAAGAGCTACATGTTTGTAATCATTTTTTACTCTAAAATAAATGTAAGACTGAGTAAAGATTGGCTCCAGCATCATCTTTCAGCAACAAGCTTTCTGGAATAGAACATCTAATACTTATACACCTGCAGACATCTGGTGTGAGTTGCACTGGATGCCACATTGATGAGGATGTTAGGACGTGCACAGTGATCATCCACCAGAACTATGCAGAGTAGGCAGATCATGATGTCAATCAGCAGTTAACTGATTTGATGCCAGCGCTGCCATTTTGGAGCTCAACACTTCAGCTAATGCCATCTCTTAATCACGCATGGCTGCACAAGGAAGGAACCCCTACATCAGCACTATTTAAAGGGATCACCAACTACTTTTAGGTTAGTTGCTGATTGATTTCTACTGGCTGTTATGATTGTACAAGTCTTTTTGTTTTCGAGAGTTCTTAAAATTGCTAAAATCTACAGGGTGTTCTGGTAGCAGGTACCAAAAGAATTTTTGCTCTTCAATGCTTCTGCACAATTCAGTTGCTCGCAGACATGGGTGCAGTATTACGCATTCCCCGAGGAATGCAGCATGACTGGGAGAATGAACAGAGGCGAAGCAGAGCAAGACAATCTGCTGGAAGAGCAAGGAGGGGGAGAAGGGCTCTCAGCAGGAGACCAGACCCAGCCAGCGTATTCTGGGAGCAATTCTCCTACCTGAACCTCAGCAAGGAACAATGTGTCAGACGTCTGTGCTTCGCGAAGGATGTCCTCACTGCAATCTGCCACCTGCTGCAGCCACAAATGCAATCTCCGAGCAAGGCAAGAATGGCATTATGGCATTGCCAGTGGTTGTGAAGGTGACTGTGGCCATGAACCTTCATGCATCGGGCTCCTTTCAGGCTGGAGTTGGAGACATTTACAACATCTCACAGTTTGCCATCCGCATGAGGGAGGTCACTGACACACTCTGTTCAAAGAAATCTGCCTGCCTGTCACTTTCTCTTGCCAGAGAGTAGCAGGCAAAGCAAGCACACAGCTTTGAAAACATTGCAGGCTTCCCCATGGTGCAGGGTGCTGTTGTCTACATGCACACCATTTTGCAGACACCACAAGTTAACTGAGATGTACTGCAACTGAATGGGATTCCACTCTTTCAACATCCAGCTTGTGTGTGACCATTGGCCGTGAATTATGCAGGTCAGTGTCCGGTTGGCAGCAGTTATGATGCCTATATTCTGCGGCAGTTAACTGTATCATCTGCATTTGAGTCTTCATAACAAACCAAAGGGTGGCTACTTGGCGACAAGGGCTATCTGCTGACCACATGACTCCAGTGCACAATGCATGTGCATACACATTTGGGCAGCATGCACACAATGAAAGCCATGCTGCCAGATGAAATGTGATAAAACAGACCTTTGGTATGCTAAAACAATGCTTCTGCTGCCAGGACCACTCTGTAGCGCTCAGCAGAGTAGGTTTTAAGATATTGTGGCAGTCTGTTGTATGCTGCACAGCTGCACCATCATGAAGGTACAGCGCTTGCCACCATCTATACAGAGAGCAGCTAAGGAGAAAGTGGAGGAACAGGAAAAGGAAGAGAAAGGGAGGAGGTAACCTAGACAGCCCCTTTCTGGCCGGGCCATCAGTGAACAACTCATCCGACTGTGATGCCAGTAACTGCAACCCCAATTCCCCATTCACCAACAGTCCCACACCTTACCTCTATTATTGACCATCACAGCATCAACGTGGCCACAATGTAAAAATAAAAGCCGACACAAAATAAATATTCCAAACCAAATTTATAAATCAAAGCATACCATACTTTGTCAATTAATCACCCTTGTGCATTTCCTTAATGCTTGTCTTCTGTGCCTTTGCCGGGCCTGGAGCTCCTATGCAGTACTACCCCAATGGCTGCAGTATGGCTGGTAGAAGGCTGCTGACTTTCAGTGGAGGAGACTGCAGATGACCTTGGAGGATGCCCTGAAACAGCTCTGGGCCTACAAAGCCCAGAGGGTGCCTGCATCATCTTGGCATGGGCAGCAGAGTTTGGGCGGGCTGGTGGGCTGACTGGCAACAGCAAGGGCACTGGCTATGATGGATAGATGACTGCTGTTATCCTGAGAGAGCACAGCAGGCTGATGTTCTAAGAAGCTACTGTCACTCTCTGGGGCGGCACCTCAGTAATCTTAATAATCTGTTGGAGGACAGATTGCTGGACTGCTACCCGTTGATTACTGCCCTTTGAGCACTGGTATCTGCAGCCATGATGTCAGTCTGAGCTTCAACTGCAGTACCCAGATGTTGAGTAGCTTTTGCTTGTGCTGCAATGGAAGCTGAGTCCTTGAGCATCAGACACTGCATCATGCATGGGTCCACAAGTGGGCTAATGGAGTGGGCTGTCATTACCATGCTGGAGATGGACTCCAAGGTCTATGCAAAGGTGGTGGCTGGACATTGCATGCAGGCTTTCTGGCAGGCCTGCCATGCACCAAGCATTTCATTGTGCATACACATTAGCCGCCTTCTGTAGCCTGGCCCATCAGAGTTGCTCGTCTGAATCCTCTGCAGCAGAACCTGTGTGTATCCAGGTCCTTGAGGCTCAAGACTCCTGCCATGGACCGCCAAGGCTATCTGGTCCCGCTGCCTTCTGAGAGTTTGTCTGGAGGGCCTCCTGCCCGCTCTGCACCTCCCCAACCAAAGTCTCAAGCATAGGATCTTGGAGTCTGCTTTGTCCCATATTGTGCCATTATGGCATCCTTTTCCACATAGAATGTGTTCCATGATGACTTCCATTAGCTGTTCCAGCCACATGCACCTCCCCTTTAGGAGGTGGAGGCTGACTTTAAGTAGTGCAGGCTTACTTTAACTGGTGCCAGCCTCTTACGATTTGACTCTTTTGCTGAGTCCTGCGAACCCCCACTCAATAGTGCAGTTAGCGCTGGCTGCGCACTACAATCATGTAAGTTAGCAGGCAACACCGAGTTGCCTGCATTGGAAAAAGCAAGCGCAGTTCAATCAAGCATTGTGATCCTCATGCCTGTTTTTAAGTGCTATCAAATTCAGCTCTCAGTATCTTCAGGAGTGGTGTGGAAGAAAAGAGAACGTGGTTAATGGTTTTACTTTGTAATGAATGCTAATTTTAGAATACGCCTATTATAAGATAAGCTAGCTTATTGATCGTACATTTAGGCATCATTTTGGATTCATCTAATTTTAGTTGGCACATGCAGCATGGTAATGCAGCCCATACAACTCTTCATGCAGCATGTTCAGGCCCCTTCCAAGGAGCAAACTGGATGTAACACCATCTGTAGTGCAATCCTTCAGACCTACCAACGTCCGCAGTATTAAGATGAAAAAAATTACCATGCGGCTCTGATTTTTCTGGCTCTTTAGCTTGGGAAATGCAGCAGTTGGCTGACCTAACCATGTGGGTTGTTCGAGACAAACCAGCAGTAGCAGTATCCTAGCTTGATGAGCTGTACAATTTCAGCTGATTAATCTCTACAGATACTTAGAGGGCCTCTCTCTTGCCAACCTATGCTTGTCTCTCTCGCCTTGGTGTGCCCCTATAGGAAGATAGTGTATCATGTAAATAGAAGCTCTACTTTGTGTGGATCTCTCAATTGTTTGCTTTGGAGACTCCTCAGCACATTGATAGGTTTATGTCTCTTTCAGATACCTGGTTTACCAAAGATTAGAGAATTGGTTCCCTGCTTGTATTTGGTGTTTTGTCATTCTATTAGTAAGAAATATTAACTTGTGTTTACAGTCCTCGTAGGCTATACGCTTAACCTTTACAAACATTTGACCTGTGTCTTTTAGGAGTAAATTCCATAAAGTAAATGATATGTAAGTGAGGGCAAACAGAATTAAATTAGTAGATTGATGTTTGGTACTTTGCTGCTTCCTTTATTGCACCAGTGAGAATTGTCTTACTCACTTGTTCAGATTACAACAACAGCTCAAAGAAGTCCATCCAACAGGGACAAAAGACAGCAGGGTAAGATAAGGCAGAAAAGGAAAGCTTATGTCCGACACCGAGAACTCAATACCACAGAAAGCCGAGAGAAGTATTGAAAGTGGAGGGGTAAGATCAAAAAGGAAATTAGGAAAGCAAAGAGAGGGTGTGAAAGAATATTGGCAAGCAAAATCAAGATGAATCCAAAGATGTTTTATCAATTAAGAGTAAGAGGATAACTAAGGAGAGAGTAAGGCCTATAAAAGACCAAAAAAGATTTTGGTATGGTTTTTAATGAATACTTTGCGTCTGTCTTCACAAAAGAGGGGGACAATGCAGATATTGTAGTTAAGGAGGAGGAGTGTGAAGTATTGGATGTGATAAACATAGGGGGAGAGGAAGTATTAATGGGACTAGCATCCTTGAAAGTTGATAAGTCACCAGGGCCAGATGAAATGTACCTTAGGCTGTTAAAAGAAGCAAGAGAGCAAATAGTAGAAGGTCTGACCATCATTTCCAGTCCTCACTGGATACAGGTGTGGTGCCAGAGGATTGGAGAACTGCTAACGTTGTACCTCTGTTTAAAAAGGCAGCGAGGGATAGACTGAATAATTACAGGCCAGTCAGTCTAACCTCAGTAGTGGGCAAAGTTTTGGAATCTATTCTGAGAGACAGGATAAACTGTCACTTGTAAAGGCACTGGTTAATCAAGGATAGTCAGCATGGATTTGTTAAGGGAAGATCTTGTTTGACCAACTTGAAATTTTTTTTTAAAGAAATAACAAGGAAGATAGATGAGGGTAGTGCAGTTGATGTGGTCTACATGGATTTTAGCAAGGCTTTTGACAAGGTCCCACATGGCAGACTGGTTTAAAAAAAAAATCCCTTGGGATCCAGGAAATGCAGCGAGGTGGATACAAAATTGGCTCAGTGGCAGGAAATAAAGGGTAATTGTTGACAGGTGTTTTAGTGACTGGAGGGCTGTTTGCAATGGCGTTCCGCAGGGCTCAGTATTGGGTCCCCTGCTTTTTGTGGTATATATATCCCTCATGGCAGACTGGTACAAAAGGTGAAGTCACACGGGATCGGAGGTGAACTGGCAAGATGGATACAGAACTGGCTCAGTCATAGAAGACAGAGGGTAGCAGTGGAAGGGTGCTTTTCTGAATGGAGGGATGTGACTTGTGGTGTTTCGCAGGGATCAGTGCTGGGACCTTTGCTGTTTGTAGTATATATAAATGATTTGGAGGAAAATGTAGCTGGTCTGATTAGTAGGTTTGCGGACGACACAAAGGTTGGTGGAGTTGCGGATAGTGATGAGGATTGTCAGAGGATACAGCAGGATATAGATCGGTTGGAGACTTGGGCAGAGAAATGGCAGATGGAGTTTAATCCGGACAAATGTGAGGTAATGCATTTTGGAAGGTCTAATGCAGGTGGGAAGTAAACAGTAAATGGCAGAACCCTTAGGAGTATTGACAGGCAGAGAGATCTGGGCATACAGATCCACAGGTCACTGAAAGTGACAACGCAGGTGGATAAGGTAGTCAAGAAGGCATTCGGCATGCTTGCCTTCATTGGTCGAGGCATAGAGTATAAAAATTGGCAAGTCATGTTGCAGCTGTACAGAACCTTAGTTAGGCCACACTTAGAATATTGAGTGCAATTCTGGTCGCCACACTACCAGAAGGGCATGGAGGCTTTGGAGAGGGTACAGAGGAGGTTTACCAGGATGTTGCCTGGTCTGGAGGGCATTAGCTATGAGGAGAGTTTGGATAAACTCTGATTGTTTTCACTGGAACGACGGAGGTGGAGGGGCGACATGATAGAGGTTTACAAAGTTATGAGCGGCATGGACAGAGTGGATAGTCAGAAGCTTTTTCCCAGGGTGGAAGAGTCAGTTACTAGGGGGCGTAGGTTGAAGGTGCGAGGGGCAAAGTTTAGAGGGGATGTGCGAGGCAAGTTCTTTACACAGAGGGTGGTGAGTGCCTGGAACTTGCTGCTGGGGGAGGTGGTGGAAGCAGGTACAATAGCGACGTTTAAGAGGCATCTTGACAAATACATGAATAGGAAGGGAATAGAGGGATATGGTCTCCGGAAGTGCAGAAGGTTTTAGTTTAGGCAGGCATCAAGATCGGCGCAGGCATGGAGGGCCGAATGGCCTGTTCCTGTGCTGTACTGTTCTTTGTTCTTTGTTCTTTGTTCTTTGATTTGGGCGTAAATGTAGGGGACATGATCAAGAAGTTTGCAGGCAACACAAAGATTGGCCGTGTGGTAGATGGTGAGGAGGATAGCTGTGGGCTGCAGGAAGATATTGATGGTCTGGTCAGATGGGCAGAAAAGTGGCAAATGGAATTCAACCTGGAGAAGAGTGAGGTGGTGCATTTGGGGAGGTCAAACAAGACAAAGGAATACACGATAAATGGGAAAATATTGAGAAGTGTAGAGGGAGTCCGGGACCTTTGAGTGAATGTCCACAGATCCCTGAAGGTAGCAGGACAGGTCGATAAGGTGGTTAAGAAGGCATATGGAATCTTTTCCTTTATTAGCCAAGGTATAGAATATAAGAGCAGGGAGGTTACGCTGGAACTGCATAACTCATTGGTTAGGCCACAACTTGAGTACTGTGTGCAGTTTTGGTCACCTCATTACAGAAAGGATGTAATTGCACTAGAGAGGATACAGAGGAGATTTATGAGGATGTTGCCAGGTCTGAAAAAATGCAGATATGAGGAAAGATTGGATCGGCTGGGGTTGTTCTCCTTGGAACAGAGAAGGGTGCGGGGATATTTGATTGAAATGTACAAAATTGTGAGGGGCCTGGATAGAGTGGCGATGAAGGGTCTATTCACCTTAGCAGAGAGGTCAGTGACAAGGGAGCATAGATTTAAAGTGATTGGTAGAAAAATTAGAGGGGAGATGAGGAAATACTTTTTCACCCAGAGGGTGATGGGGGTCTGGGACTCACTGCCTGAAAGGGTAGTTGAGGAGAAACCCTCAACTCATTTAAAAGGAGAAAGGATATGCATCTCAAGTGCTGTAATCTGCAGGGCTACGGACCAAATACTGGAAGGTGGGATTAGAATAGATGGATCGTTTCTCAACTGGCACAGACACGATGGGCCAAGTGGCCTCTTTCTGTGCCTTAAACTTTCTATGATTCTATGTGAAGTAATTGTGCAACTCTCCTGAGTGATATTATAAATAGTCTGTGTTTTTAAGATGGACAGCAACCTTGTTTTTTTAAAGCAGTTAAAGTAAGAACAAATACATAGTGGTACTATTGACTGTCATATATGGAGGAAAAGACTCTTTGAATCATTTCAAGCCACTGTTGAATAATACTGGTGCAGCTGGTAGGTACACCAGAGAGTCCTGCTCCAAGTTTCTTGGAGGCCATATGCCTCCTCGTGGGAGAGGGGACCCTGCACAACTCCTGTGTTGGTAGACTCCAGCCTCTACCTGTTGGTTAAATTCATCTGTGTAACCTTTGGATGACTTCAACCTTTCTGCTGAGAGGTTAGAGGCCTATAGTGGCTCCTGTGTGAGAATAAACTCCAAAAGGTCCCAATTTGATGAGACCTTCAATTGTGTGTACATTTTAATTATATTCAAATAATGGGAAGACTATACCAAAAGTAGGTAATGTAACATTTTGTTTTCACTCCATTCATATATGATTAAGATTTTTAAAGAGATTTTAGGGTTGGAACTGCATTCAACAATATATATGATAAAGCCATTACCAAATTCTCTTGAAATTCAATGCTGCACAATTAATGCATTTGATAACACACACAAAACAAAGCTTTACTAAATGCATTAACAAATAGCACATGGAGGAATTTCATTTGCACACCATAGTAACATATATTGCTCAGAACATACGAACATATGAATTAGGAGCAGGAGTAGGCCACTCGGTGCTTCAAGCCTGCTCCGCCATTCAATAAGTTCATGGCTGAACTTATTACTCCACATTTCCACCTACCCCCAATAACCTTCTCCCCCCTTGCTTATCAAGAATCTATCTATCTCTGCCTTAAAAATATTCAAAGACTCTGCTTCCACTTCCTTTTGAGGAAGAGACTTCCAAAGACTCACAACCCTCTGAGAGAAGAAATTTCTCCTCATCTCTGTTTAAAATGGGCGACCCCTTATTTTTAAACAGTGACCCCTAGTTCTAGATTCTCCCACAAGGGGAAACATCCTTTCCACATCCACCCTGTCAAGACTCCTCAGGATCTTCTATGCTTCAATCAAGTCGCCTCTTACTCTTGTAAATTCTAAATTAATATATAATTAAAAACAGTTTCACCTCTAAAATCTCTTAGAAGTTCTTAAAAGCAAAAACATTGCACTGTGTCCCTCCAGCTATAAAATACACTGATATTTAAAAAGAAAATTGGAAATGTTTCCCAAATAACTCTTTGCCTTTTGTCAGCAGGGCTAATACATAATTGACAAATTTACATGGTCATTTTGTGATTTTATTTTTGAAGGAGAATTTTCTGATAAAGCAAAGATGTATTGTGACTTTTCCCATAAAGAATGTTGTTTCCTTAATGATTCATTTCCTTTGACTGAGAGTATGGCATTTTCTCCTCCTACACATGCATGTGCTTTCTGTAGCACAAACATAACACCACCCACCTCTGAAAATGGAATTTAACTGTAAAGTTAAACTGCAGGCAGTATTGTATTTTTATAAATCACATTTCATTTTGAAGTAGTGCACTGTGACTTGGTTGTACATATGTGTGCGCAAGAGGTAAAAAGGGAGCTGCGATACAAACAGAATCTGCCAAGTTTCCTAAAAATTCAATTACATTCCGTATCTTCATCCCATCAGTTGTAAGGGCTGTCTCAGAAGGGTTAATAAAGACTATCTTTGAGGACTTAGTTTGAAGGGAGATGTCTGTGGAATGCTTAGTTAGCTGTCACATGAGTAGGAAGATAAAGCTTATTGGATTCAGTTGAGCCAGGTTTTTCCTGTCTTGAAGTGGAAATACTGAGTCAGTGGAAAAGGAGGAACAATTTTTTTTTAAATCCTGTACATCTGGCATCCTGACTCCTTCAGTCCTGAAGTATCTCAATGGCCTATAATGTACACGTATCAAGTAAATCACTATAATTATATTTAAAGCAAATGCATTATAATACCGTATCAGTGGGAATGTTTGAAAGTGAATATTTGCTGTAATGGATAACACTCTATTCATGTAGCTATGTTGTCCATGTTTTTACATTAGAATTGGCATTTGACTTTTGCAATGTTTCTGCACCACCCTCTGGTTTTGCATCTCTAACTTCACGTATCTATTCTCTATTGTGAACCAGACTCCGTTCAACAACAGGCAAAGCACGCCATGGGTATCTCCCTTCAAACTCTGTCCTCAGATGCTCCGCTTAACCCTTCCTCAACATAACAAGTCAGAAATACAAAATCAAAATGTTTCAGCAGAAACACTGGACAAGTCAAATGCCTATTTCAGTAAGGATATAGGAACATTAGGAACAGGGGTAGGCCATTCAACCCTTTGAGCCTGCTCCACCATTCAGTTAGAACATGGCTGATCTATATCTCAACTTCATTTACCCATCTTAGCTCCATATGCCTTGATAACTTACCTAACAAAAATCTGTCAACCTCAGTCTTGAAAGCTTCAGTTGTCCCAACATCCGTACCATTTTGGGGACAGAATTTCAAATTTCTACTGCCCGCTGTATGGCAAAAGTGCTTCCTGATTTCTCTCCTAAATGGTCTAGCATTCATTTTAAGATTATGTGCAACATAGTCACCCTAGTAAAATAAAGCATCAACCATTCAACAAAAAAGTGAACAATAAAGTGTGCATTATATACATTTACAACAATCCACCACTTCAGCTTGCTTATTGTCCCCCTCTCCCTTCCTTAATAGTCCTAGAAGTTTCAGATCATTAAGCCAAGAACTTCTTATAATTTTGAGTCTGTAATCATTGAGTCATGTAGGTGGTGTTGGGTTGGTGAGCTTCCCAGTTAAAATGGCGCCAAATCACATAGATTCCCATTTTTCGTGTTTTCTACCATCTTAATTAAGGACTTCAATCACCGACTTCGAATTCCTATATGCTTAAGCTAATGTTTAAGGGGGTTACCTGGAAATCCCTTTCAATCTACATGAAATGACAGTCCTTGACAATAGCCGTCCTTCAGATCTACTTAGAAACTTAAGTACATGTACCATATGAAGGCTATTTGAACTAAGGAACCTTTACAACAAAGATTCTCTTGAATGTTATCAGGAAAAGAGGAGCCGGTTTTGAAGAAAATCTCAAATGGGAATTTTTTTTTACTGGAGGAGAGGGAGAGTTGAGGGGATCAAATAGAAGATTGAAAATTCTGAGAGGGTAAATAGTGAAAAATTGTTTCTGTTGGTTGATAAATCACTAACTAGCAATCTCAGGATTGCTACCAGTGCCACGTGATAGTCAGAGTAGAAATGAAAGAATAGTCAGGATGAATGCGTGGCTTGAGAGATGGTGCAGGAAGGAGGGGTTCAGATTTTGTGACATTGGGAACGGTTCTGGGGGAGGTGGGACTATTACAAATTGGACGGTCTACACCTGGGCCGGACTGGAACCAATGTCCTTGGGGGTGCTTTTGCTAACGCTGTTGGGGAGGGTTTAAACTAATGTGGCAGGGGGATGGGAACTAAATGAGGAGGTCAGTGGACAGTAAGGAGGTAGTAACTAAAGCCTGTAAGGAACTAGATAATGAAGTCAGCGTGACTAAGGGGAAGAGTAGGCAGGGAGCAGATGATGAACGCCAAGGGACTGGTGATCTGAGGTGCATTTGTTTTAATGCAAGAAGTGTAGTAGGTAAGGCAGATGAACTTAGGGCTTGGATTAGTACCTGGGAGTATGATGTTATTGCTATTACTGAGACTTGGTTGAGGGAAGGGCATGATTGGCAACTAAATATCCCAGGATATCGATGCTTCAGGCGGGATAGAGAGGGAGGTAAAAGGGGTAGAGGAGTTGCATTACTGGTCAAAGAGGATATCACAGCTGTGCTGAAGGAGGGCACTATGGAGGACTCGAGCAGTGAGGAGATATGGCAGAACTCAGAAATAGGAAGGGTGCGGTAACAATGTTGGGGCTGTACTACAGGCCTCCCAACAGCGAGCGTGAGATAGAGGTACAATATGTAAACAGATTATGGAAAGATGTAGGAGCAACAGGGTGGTGGTGATAGGAGATTTTAATTTTCCCAACATTGACTGGGATTCACTTAGTGTTAGAGGTCCAGATGGAGCAGAATTTGTAAGGAGCATCCAGAGGGTTTTCTAGAGCAGTATGTAAATAGTCCAACTCGGGAAGGGGCCATACTGGACCCATTGGGGAATGAGCCCGGCCAGGTGTTTGAAGTTTCAGTAGGGGACTACTTTGGGAATAGTGATCACAATTCCGTAAGCTTTAAAATACTCATGGACAAAGACGAGAGTGGTCTTAAAGGAAGAGTGCTAAATTGGGGGAAGGCCAACTATACCAAAATTCGGCAGGAGCTGGGAAATGTAGATTGGGAGCAGCTGTTTGAAGGTAAATCCACATTTGATATGTGGGAGGCTTTTAAAGAGAGGTTGATTAGCGTGCAGGAGAGACATGTTCCTGTGAAAATGAGGGATAGAAATGGCAAGATTAGGGAACCATGGATGACAGGTGAAATTGTGAGACTAGCTAAGAGGAAAAAGGAAGCATACATAAGGTCCAGGCGGCTGAAGAAAGACGAAGCTTTGAAAGAATATCGGGAATGTAGGACCAATCTGAAACGAGGAATTAAGAGGGCTAAAAGGGGTCATGAAATATCTTTAGCAAACAGGGTTAAGGAAAATCCCAAAGCCTTTTATTCATATATAAGGAGAAAGAGGGTAACTAGAGAAAGGATTGGCCCACTCAAGGACAAAGGAGGAAAGTTATGCGTGGAGTCAGAGAAAATGGGTGAGATTCTAAACGAGTATTTTGCATCGGTATTCACCGAGGAGAGGGACATGATGGATGTTGAGGTTAGGAACAGATGTTTGATTACTCTAGGTCAAGTCGGCATAAGGAGGGACGAAGTGTTGAGTATTCTAAAAGGCATTAAGGTGGACAAGTCCCCAGGTCCGGATGGGATCTATCCCAGGTTACTGAGGGAAGCGAGAGAGGAAATAGCTGGGGTCTTAACAGATATCTTTGCAGCACCCTTAAACACGGGTGAGGTCCCGGAGGATTGGAGAATTGCTAATGTTGTCCCCTTGTTTAAGAAGTGTAGCAGGGTTAATCCAGGTAATTATAGACCGGTGAGCCTGACGTCAGTGGTAGGGAAGCTGCTGGAGAAGATACTGAGGGATAGGATCTATTCCCATTTGGAAGAAAATGGGCTTATCAGTGATAGGCAACATGGTTTTGTGCAGGGAAGGTCATGTCTTACCAACTTAATAGAATTCTTTGAGGAAGTGACAAAGTTGATTGATGAGGGAAGGGCTGTAGATGTCATATACATGGACTTCAGTAAGGCGTTTGATAAGGTTCCCCATGGTAGGCTGATGGAGAAAGTGAAGGCGCATGGGGTCCAGGGTGTACTAGCTAGATGGATAAAGAACTGGCTGGGCAACAGGAGACAGAGAGTAGCAGTAGAAGGGAGTTTCTCAAAATGGAGACGTGTGACCAGTGGTGTTCCACAGGGATCCATGCTGGGACCACTGTTGTTTGTGATATACATAAATGATTTGGAGGAAAGTATAGGTGGTCTGATTAGCAAGTTTGCAGACGACACTAAGATTGGTGAAGTAGCAGATTGTGAAGGGGACTGTCAGAGAATACAGCAGAATATAGATAGATTGGCGAGTTGGGCAGAGAAATGGCAGATGGAGTTCAATCAAGGCAAATGCGAGGTGATGCATTTTGGAAGATCCAATTCAAGAGTGAACTATACAATAAATGGAAAAGTCCTGGGGAAAATTGATGTACAGAGAGATTTGGGTGTTCAGGTCCATTGTTCCCTGAAGGTGGCAACGCAGGTCAATAGAGTGGTCAAGAAGGCATACGGCATGCTTTCCTTCATCGGACGGGGTATTGAGTACAAGAGTTGGCAGGTCATGTTACAGTTGTATAGGACTTTGGTTCGGCCACATTTGGAATACTGCGTGCTGTTCTGGTCGCCACATTACCAAAAGGATGTGGATGCTTTGGAGAGGGTGCAGAGGAGGTTCACCAGGATGTTGCCTGGTATGGAGGGCGCTAGCTATGAAGAGAGGTTGAGTAGATTAGGATTATTTTCATTAGAAAGACGGAGGTTGAGGGGGGACCTGATTGAGGTGTACAAAATCGAGAGGTATAGACAGGGTGGATAGCAAGAAGCTTTTTCCCAGAGTGGGGGATTCAATTACTAGGGGGCATGAGTTCAAAGTGAGAGGAGAAAAGTTTAGGGGGGATATGCGTGGAAAGTCCTTTACGCAGAGAGTGGTGGGTGCCTGGAACGCGTTGCCAGTGGAGGTGGTAGACGCGGGCACGATAGCATCTTTTAAGATGTATCTAGACAGATACATGAATGGGCAGGAAGCAAAGAGATACAGACCCTTAGAAAATAGACGACATGTTTAGATAGAGGATCTGGATCAGCGCAGGCTTGGAGGGCCGAAGGGCCTGTTCCTGTGCTGTAATTTTCTTTGTTCTTTGTTCTTTGCTAGGATACATAGAACAGTGGAACATTAGTCTATAGAGCTTATGCAGAGCTTTCAGAATGCACTGGTCAGACAATATTTGGGTTACTAGGCTGGATTTTGTGCAGTCGTTGAGGGCAGGAATGGTGGCATGGGGGGGATGGAGAATCACCATGCAGCTGTCTGCCCCGAAATCTGCCGTTGTGACATCGGTTCTGAATTTTGTCAGTGGCAGGAAAACACAATGACGGCATTGTCGCCACATCGCGACAGGAACCTATTTTAAATTGCCGAAATGCTGATTTACATGTATTTAAATGTCATTAAAAGTGATCTAATGATCAGTGAGCGAATGTGTGAATGGTGGGCGGCACTAACATACCTCTGGATTCATGACCAGTGAAACCTGGTGGCACTGAGGCAAAAGGCACATTGCAACAAGGGTTCGGCAGCCTGGGGAATTGCTGCATAGGGGAAGAAGGAGATTTTTAGGACATTTCGGGACCGCCTGGCTGCGTGCTCTGCAAAGGGGTCTGGCATACCAGGGGGCTCTGCAAGGGGGTCTGGGGTACCAGGGGGTCTGGGGTCCCAGGATACTTGGGCTCTGCAATGCGGCAAAATGTCCGTCTGGTGAGGTGGGTGCAGGGGGTCAGTTTCGGGTTGTCAGACTGCTGTGTGATGGGTCTGTTTGCTCACACTGCTGGAACAAAGGCTGGGCCATCATCAAGGTTGGGCTCTGAGGTCCATCAGCAACTCCGCCGACAGAATTGGCACATCCTCAGATACCAAGGCAGGAGGCTAGATGGGTGAAGCAATGCACAAAGAAGACAAGAGACAACGTCATAATGACTCATTTAACAGCAATCTTGGTGTCCATTCAGAGAGTGAAATAAAGGCTCACCTTAATGCCTGAACTCTGTTGCCTCCGTTCCATTTGTGGTCCTTGTCTTGCGAGAGGATGGAACGTGCACCAGTGACCATGGGAGACCATATGTTACCAAAGGTTCTCACCACATTGGCATGTTAATAAGAACTGTGGTCAAATTGGCATAGCCGTAAGGGAGATGGAGGAGGTCAGCATCTCACATTACAGAATAATAGCACATGGCTTTCAGACAATGTAACCTCATGATTTGAACAAAAGATCTTTTAATTATTTAATTATTATACAAAACGTCTATGGTACACCCATGAAATCCAAAGTGTTGCGATGTTCTCTTTTTAAAACGTTTGCGGTTGCTCTTACGTGGTACAATGCTGGCGGCAACAGTTGGGCTGGAGGCAGGCTGCTGATCAGGCTGCCCCTCGGTCTGTGATGACTTTGGCGGGCGTCCTCTGGCTGCCTGAGGCCTGGAAGGCTCCAGCTGCCTGAGGGTTTCCTGCACTAGTGTAGGAATCTCCTCAGGCTTCGTGTCTGCTGGAGCTGGGCTCACTGACGGAAGGGCTAAGGAGATGGTGACCACACTCAGAGCACCCTGAGGGGAGCCCGCAGATGTTCATGGCAGTCTCTCCTCCTCCCTTTGAAGCCTCTCTTGAGCCTCCCTGTTCACCAGAGAAGGACCAGGAGCTGCAGAAGCATTTGGGCTCCTGTTCCTTCTCTCGTCTTACCACTGTTGCGTCGAGCTCATGGCCAAGGCGATGGTGTGCATGTCAGCGCGGATCTGTGGGACCTGGCTCTCCACAATGGTGGCCAACCTCTCGATGGAGAAAGCCATGCATTCACATGCCTGAGACATGGTATCACTCAAGGCATGGATGAACTCCTCCATTGTCCACTCCTGGCTGTGCATGACCTCTGGCATCTCCACCAGATGTTGCCTTACCTCTCTCTGCAACTCCAACATGCCCTTTGCTGTCAACACCTGTGGTTCATCATCATCCTCGGGCTCAGCATTGTCCTCTGACCATTGGAGGCCTCAGTTGTCTCAGCTTCAGCCAGTTGCTTGGTCATGTGTGTGATGCACTCTTGTGCACAGCTTGTGACCCTGATTCTAAAGCTGAGCAGTTACCCACCGAGGTGAAAGTACCTGTGCATGTGAAGGGTGCAGGAGAGTTGTGGGATGGTGCATCCCCTGAGTGGTCGTCCTCCTGAGAGGTCGACGGCTGTCCCCCGTGGTTGCAGAACTCTGTGAATGGCTACCTGCATGAGAGAACACAAACATGTGAGTCTCTAATATTAATGTGCATGCCAATGGGAGGCAATCCTCAGTGTCTTGCGCAGGGACTCCAATCTCCTCATCAGATATTGTGCAGCTGTCCTATTTTTCAAGCAAATATCCATTTTAAAGGCTTTTCTTTCCATTCAACAATGATGTATATTGAATTTTGTGCTTAAACTACCATCTAAATAAAGAACTTTTCAAATCGCCTTTTTAACTTGTGATTCTGTTATATTTGTGCCTTCTCATTACTATCTTTCCAAGCTGCAAAAAACAACCTGTGCAAAATAACCCATCATTATAATCATAATGCCAAAGATTTTTATTAGATTACCATTTAACCTTCCCAGTACCAGGAAACGAGAAACATCCTCAGCCTCTCCATAGCTATAACCCCAATACCCCAAATATCATTCTCACAATCATCCTTGTATTCCACAATCAAATTCAAACTAAAAAATGTATGTGTGGAGAATCTGAACATGATAAAGTTTGCAGTCGGAAATGCAAGATAGATGAGGCCTTTCAGCAAATACGGAAAGTGATTGAAAAGATAGTCGGTGTTCCAAGTTACTAGAAGCTCTGAGGTGATTACTCTCGGTGCCACGAGCTAGTGAGTGTAGAAATAGGAGGATACAGCAGATGAATGTGTGGCTGGAGAGATGGTGCAGGAAGGAGGGCTTTAGATTCCTCAGACATTAGGACCAGTTCTGGGGGAGGTCAGACCCATACAGACCAGACAGGTTGCACCTCCACAGGGCTGGGACCAATGACGTGCGGGAAGGTTTGCTAGTGCTATTGGGGAAGGTTTAAACTAAATTGGCAGGGGGGTGGGAGCCTGGATGTAACATGAGGAAGAGAATGCAAGATGCACCAAGGATTAGGAGACACAGATAGCACTAGAGTAAGAACCAGTAAGGTATTAGGTGGGGTCAGAGCAATAAGGTCTAAATTAGGTATACAGCATATGTATATGAATGCACCGAGTGTGGTAAATAAGGTTGGTGAGCTACATGTGCAGATAGCCACATGGGGACATGATGTTGTGGTAATAATGGAGACCTGGCTCATGATAGGGCAGAACCAGGTACTAAATGTTCCTGCATAGAAGGTGTTCAGGAAAGACAGGGAAGGCAAGAAAGGAGGCGTTATTGATTAGGGAGAATATTACAGTGCTGGAGAGAGAGGATGTCCGAGAGGGGTCAAGGACAGAACCTATTTGGTTAGAGCTAAGAAACAGTAGAGGTACCATTACATGACTGGGTGTATTCTAGAGGCCATCAATTAATGGAAAAGAAATAGAGGAACAAATTTGCATGGAAATTACTGAGAGGTGCAAAATCTATACAGTAGTTATAATGGAGGACTTTAATTATCCTAATACAGACTGGGATTGTAATAATTTAAAGGGCAGAGAGGGGAAAGAGTTTCTGAAGTGTGTTCAGGAGAATTTTCTAGATCAGTATGCTTGTGACACGGAAAGATGCATTGCTGGATCTGGTTCTGAGGAATGATGTGGATCAAGTGACGGTAGGGAAACCTTTGGGGGACAGGGATCATAGTAGTATAAGTTTAGGTTAGTTATGGAAAAGGACAAGGAGCAATCCAGAGTAAAAATAATTAATTGGGGAAGGGCCAATTTCATTGAGATAAGAACAGAACTGGCCCACAAAAATTGGAATCACAGATTGGCAGACAAAACTGTAATGGAACCATGGGCTGCCTTTAAAGAGGAAATGGTTAGGTTACAGTCAAGGTGCATTCCCATGAAAGCGAAAGGTAGGAAAAACTAAGCCAGAACTCAATGGATGATGAAAGAGACAGGAAGTTGAAGCAGAAAAAGGGTGCATATGACAAATGTTAGGTTGATAACACAAGTGAGAACCAGACTTAATATAGAAAGTTCAGAGGGGAAATGGAAAAACAAATAAGAGAAGCAAAGAGAGAATATGAGTAGAGACTAAGAACTAACATAAAAAGAATCCAAATATCGTTCATAGGCATATAAATAGTAAAAATATAGTAAAGAAGTGTTGTAACCAACTGGGGACCAAAAGGGGATTTATGCATGGAGGCAGAAGGCATGGTTGAGGTACTAAAAGAGTATTTTGCATCTGCCTTTACCAAGGAATAAGATGCTGTCAGAGTCATAGTGAAAGAGCAGGTAGTTGAGATACTGGATGGGCTAAAAATTGATAAAGTTTAGTGATACAGCACTGAAACAGGCCCTTCGGCCCACCGAGTCTGTGCCGACCATTAACCACCCATTTATACTAATCCTACACTAATCCCATATTCCTATCACATC
This sequence comes from Heterodontus francisci, assembly GCF_036365525.1. Classification (NCBI taxonomy): domain Eukaryota; kingdom Metazoa; phylum Chordata; class Chondrichthyes; order Heterodontiformes; family Heterodontidae; genus Heterodontus; species Heterodontus francisci. Next base: position 170,696,569 of record NC_090373.1, on the reverse strand, counting down.
CCCAACTGTCCCTATATATTTCCCTACCACCTACCTATACTAGGGGTAATTTATAATGGCCAATTAACCTATCAACCTGCAAGTCTTTGGCATGTGGGAGGAAACCGGAGCACCCGGAGGAAACCCACGCAGACACAGGGAGAACTTGCAAACTCCGCACAGGCAGTACCCAGAATCGAACCCGGGTCCCTGGAGCTGTGAGGCTGCGGTGCTAACCACTGCGCCACTGTGCCGCCCGTAGTGCAGCTATTAGAAAGGCTGGCTATACTTAAAGTTGATAAGTCACCAGGACCAGTCCTCGGGTGAAGGTGCTAAATTGGGGGAAGGCTAATTATAACAATATTAGGCAGGAACTGAAGAATTTAGATTGGAGGCGGCTGTTTGAGGGTAAATCAACATCTGACACGTGGGAGTCTTTCAAACGCCAGTTGATTAGAATCCAGGACCGGCATGTTCCTGTGAGGAAGAAGGATAAGTTTGGCAAGTTTCGGGAACCTTGGATAACGAGGGATATTGTGAGCCTGGTCGAAAAGAAAAAGGAAGCATTCGTAAGGGCTAGAAGGCTGGGAACAGACGAAGTCCTTGAGAAATATAAAGACAGTAGGAAGGAACTTAAGCAAGGAGTCAGGAGGGCTAAAAGGGGTCATGAAAAGTCATTGGCAAACAGGATTAAGGAGAATCCCAAGGCTTTTTATACGTATATAAAGAGCAAGAGGGTAACCAGAGAAAGGGTTGGCCCACTCAAGGACAGAGGAGGGAATCTATGTGTGGAGCCAGAGGAAATGGGTGAGGTACTAAATGAGTACTTTGCATCAGTATTCACCAAAGAGAAGGACTTGGTGGATGATGAGTCTAGGGAAGGGAGTGTAGATAGTCTGGGTCATGTCATTATCAAAAAGGAGGAGGTGTTGGGCGTCTTCCAAAGCATTAAGGTAGATAAGTCCCCAGGGCCTGATGGGATCTACCCCAGGATACTGAGGGAGGCAAGGGAAGAAATTGCTGGGGCCTTGACAGAAATCTTTGCATCCTCATGGGCTACAGGTGAGGTCCCAGAGGACTGGAGAATAGCCAATGTTGTTCCTTTTTGTTTAAGAAGGGTAGCAAGGATAATCGTCAGTGGTAGGGAAATTATTGGAGAGGATTCTTCGGGACAGTATTTTCTCCCATTTGGAAACAAATGAACTTATTAGCGAGAGGCAGCATGGTTTTGTGAAGAGGAGGTCGTGTCTCACTAATTTGATTGAGTTTTTTGAGGAAGTGACAAAGATGATTGATGAAAGAAGGGCAGTGGATGTTGTCTATATGGACTTCAGTAAAGCCTTTGACAAGGTCCCTCATGGCAGACTGGTACAAAAGGTGAAACACACAGGATCAGAAGTGAGCTGGCAAGATGGATACAGAACTGGCTTGGTCATAGAAGACAGAGAGTATCAGTGGAAGGGTGCTTTTCTGAATGGAGGGATGTGACTAGTGGTGTTCCGCAGGGATCAGTGCTGGGACCTTTGCTGTTTGTAGTATATATAAATGATTTGGAGGAAAATGTAGCTGGTCTCATTAGTAAGTTTGCGGACGACACAAAGGTTGGTGGAGTTGCGGATAGTGATGAGGATTGTCAGAGGATACAACAGGATATAGATCGGTTGGAGACTTGGGCGGAGAAATGGCAGATGGGGTTTAATCCGGACAAATGTGAGGTAATGCATTTTGGAAGATCTAATACAGGTGGGTGGTATACAGTAAATGGCAGAACACTGAGAAGTATTGACAGGCAGAGAGATCTGGGCGTACAGGTCCACAGGTCACTGAAAGTGGCAACGCAGGTGGATAAGGTAGTCAAGAAGGCATACGGCATGCTTGCCTTCATCGGTCGGGGCATAGAGTATAAAAATTGGCAAGTCATGCTGCAGCTGTACAGAACTTTAGTTAGGCCACACTTAGAATATTACATGCAATTCTGGTCGCCACACTACCAGAAGGAAGTGGAGGCTTTGGAGAAGGTACAGAAGAGGTTTACCAGGATGTTGCCTGGTCTGGAGGGCATTAGCTATGAGGAGAGAGTGGAAAAACTCAGATTGTTTTCACTGGAACGACGGAGGTGAAGGGGTGACATGATAGAGGTTTACAAAATTATGAGCGGCATGGACAGAGTGGATAGTCGGAAGCTTTTTCAGTTACTAGTGGACATAGGTTTAAGGTGCGAGGGGCAAAGTTTAGAGGGGATGTGCGAGGCAACTTCTTTACACAGAGGGTGGTGTGTGCCTGGAACTTGCTGCCGGGGGATGTGGTGGAAGCAGGTACGATAGCGACGTTTAAGAGGCATCTTGACAAATACATGAATAGGATGGGAATAGAGGGATACGGTCCCCGGAAGTGCAGAAGGTTTTAGTTTAGACAGGCATCAAGATCGGCGCAGGCCTGGAGGGCCGAATGGCCTGTTCCTGTGATGTACTGTTCTTTGTTCTTTGACCAGATGAAGTGCATCCCAGGACATTGAGGGAAGTAAGAGTGGAACTTGCAAAGGTGTTGGCCAAAGTCTTCCAATCCTCCTTAGATATAGGGATGGTACCAGAGGTCTGGAGAATTGCAAATGTTACCCCTTCTTTTAAAAAAAAAAGGATGTAAGGATAAACACAGCAACTACAGGCCAGTCAATTTAACCTTAACCTCAATGGTGGGAAAGCTTTTCGAAACAATAATTTAGGACAAAATTAACATTCAGTTGTACAAATGTGGATTAATTAAGGAAAGCCAGCATAGGTTTGTTAAAGAAAAATAGTGTAAAACTAACTTCATTAAGTTTTTTGATGAAATAGCAGAGAGGGTTAATGAGGGCATTGCGATTGATGTGGTGTACGTGCACTTCCAAAAGACATTTGATAAAGTGCACAATAACAGAGTTGTCAGCAAAGTTGAATCCCATAAAATAAAAGTGCTGGCATGGATACAAAGTTGGCTTAGTGACAGGAAACAAAGTGTAATGATGAATTAAAACATGATGAATGGTTGTTTTTCAGACTGGAGGAAGGTATACAGGTGTCAGTCCTAGAACCACTGTTTCTTGATCTATATTAATGACCTAGACTTAGCTGCGCAGGGCACAATTTCAAAATTTGTGGATAACACAGAATTTGGAAGTATTGTGATCTGAGGATAGTGATAGACTTAAAGAGGACATCGACAGACCGGAATGGGTGGACACGTGGTAGATGAAATTTAATGCAGAGAAGTGTGAAGTGAAATATTTCGGTACGAAGAATGAGGAGAGGCAATATAAATAAAGGATACAATTCTCAAGGGGGTGTAGGAAAAGAGAGACCTGGGGTTAGATGTACACAAATTGTTCAAGGTGGCAGGGCAGGTTGAGCAAGTGGTTAAAAAGGCATACGGGATTCTGGGCTTTATAAGTAGAGGCAGAGAATACAAAAACAAGGAAGTTATGGTAAACTTTATAAAACACTACTTCAGCCTCAGAGTATTGTGTCTATTTCTGGGGAACACACTTTAGGAAGGATGTGAAGGCATTAGAAAGGGTGCATAAAAGATTTATGAGAACCGTTTCAGGGATGAGGGACTTTAGTTACATGGATAGATTGGAGAAGCAGGGATTGTTCTCCTTGGAGAAGAGAAGTTTGAGAGGAAATTTGATAAAGGTGTTCAAAGGGGTCTAAGACAGAATAGATAGGGAGAAACTGTTCCCATTTGCCGAAGGGTCAAGAACCAGATTTAAGTTGAACAGCAAAAGAACCAGAGGCAACATGAGGAAAAACATTTTCATGTAGCGAGTGGTTAGGATCTGGAATTCACTGTCTGAGAGTTTAGTGGAGGCATATTTAATCATGGCTTTCAAAAGAGAATTGGGTAATTAGCTGAAGAGAAAAAATTTGCAGGGCTAAGGGGAAAAGGCAGGGGAGTGGGACTAGCCTAGTTGCTGTCGTAGAGAGCTGGCACAGACACAACAGGCTGAATGGTCTTCTGTGCTGTAACCATTCTATGATGTGTTTTGTTTTGAAAAAGATTTTGTAAATTAACAACTATGATTTACCTTTCTACTATTATCTGATCGTTGCTGCTGCTAATTTTATTTTCTTAGTGAACCTGATTAGCAGTTTGTAATCGGTGATGTACAGCCTGTCAGTGTTATTTGTCTATCAGCCAAACAGGTCCACAGTTATTTTTTCCAGTGAGCTTGTCAACAACATCAGCATCTGTGACAAGAATGAAACAGATAGTATATCATGTATTATGTTTTTCTATGCAGTAATTCTGGGTTAAAGTAAATTTCTTCAATGTAATATCACACACAGTCTGGAGGCTATGGATTTCGTTATGACGGGTATAATTGCCCTTAGAGTCATGATACATATATCGACATCCTCACCGTACCAAAAAAACAGTCCCACGCCACCCTGTCAATGTAAGACCCCATTTACACCAATGTTTGGCTTCAGAATGAGCAGTATGTAGACTCAGCTTCACAATTAAACTTTGAGTCATATCAGTACAGAAACTCATCTCTCCGCCTACAGGTTTCATCTTGTAATGACTGTGTACGCGTCGAGCGGGAATGACAGTAGAACCCTCTTGTTATACCATAACAGGGGATGCCAATGTAGTGGCATTGTCGCTGCACAGCTATGCTGATGGGTCATAAAGGCTGCTGTTGGGTAAACACTTGGGATACTATAAATTACTACCATTACTGTGACTTATGAAAAGGGAAACTGGTTAATGGTTGCTGCACTTAGTACATAACCATTGCTCTACTGTAGAGTAATTCATTGTATGCAAAGTATGGAGAAATTTCTGAGAGAGGCGATGAGATGTGAGACGAAAGTTTTTCTCAAATGTTCAAATGCGAGAAAGTTGTCTGCATTTTCTATTTGCTTATATTTGTCCTGATTAAGGAATACCAATATTGCAAAACGCATGTTCAGGAAGCACGTTGCAAGAACTTACTTGGGCCAGAATAATTCTTTCCACTTTTCCTAACCATGTGCATTAATCCTCAGCCTCAGAAGACCAGCCCGACAAACATGTGTGGCATTTTATTTTCTATACAATCCATCCTTGTGCACATCTCAGAAAGAAGAGCTCAATTTAGGGTGAATTCATGTCAAATTATGTGCTTGTTTGCTGCTCCTGCCAGGGCAATAATGGTTTACTACATAAGGCCTCAGAATCCCTGGGCTAGCAAAGGGGTAAAATAAATCATCCTACGGGATGTTTGGACTTTGGATAAGAAAATAATTGGTCTTGGCTGGGATTTACCTCTCCGCCTGCCTCACCATCTTGGAATAGCCTTCTAACACTCATCATTAGAGCTCACATCAGAAGAATGACCAATAGTTTTATTCATTCATAGGATGTGGGCATCACTGGCAAGGCCAGCATTTATTGCCATCTCTAATTGCCCTTGACTAGGCAGTGGTGAGCCACCATCTTGAACAGCTGCAGCCCATGTGGTGAAGGTGCACCCACAGTGGTGTTAGGTCAGGAGTTCCAGGATTTTGACTCAGCAAGAGGGAAGGAATGGCGATATAGTTCCAAATCAGGACATTGTGTGACTTGGAAGGGAACTTGCAGGTGGTGGTGTTCCCATGCATCTTCTGCCTTTGTCCTTCTAGGTGGTAGAGGTTGTGGGTTTGGAAGGTGCTGTCGAAGGAACCTTGGCGAGTTGCTGCAGTGCATCTTGTATCTGGTACACACTGCTGCCACTGTGCATCGGCGGTGGAGGGAGTGAATGTTGAAGGTGGTGGATGGAGTGTCAATCAAGCGGGCTGCTTTGTTATGAATGGTTTAGAGCTTCTTGAGTGTTGGAGCTGCACCCATCCAGTCAAGTGGAGAGTATTCCATCACACTCCTGACTTGTGCCTTGTAGATGGTGGACAGGCATTTGGGAATCAGGAAGTGAATTAATCGCTGCAGAATTTCCAGCCTCTGACCTGCTTTTGTGGGCACAGTATTTATGTGGCTGGTCCAGTTCAGTTTCTGGTCAATGATAATCCCCAGGATGTTGATAGTAGGGGATTCAGCGATGGTAGTGCCATTGAATGTCAAGAGGAGATGATAAAATTCTGTCTTGTTTGAGATGGTCATTGCCTGGCGCTTGTATGGTGCTAATGTTACTTGTCACTTCACAGCCCAAGCCAGGTCTTGCTGCATATGGACATGGGCTCCTTCAGTATCTGAGGAGTCACGATTGGCGCTGAACATTGTGCAATCATCAGCGAACATCCCCACTTCTGACCTATGATTGAAAGAAGGTCATTGATGAAGCAGCTGAAGATGGTTGGACCTAGGGCACTATTCGGAGGAACTCCTGCAGTGATGTCCTGGGACTGAGATGATTAACCTCCAACAACCACAATCATTTTCCTTTGTGCTAGTTATGACTCCAACCAGCGGAGAGTTTCCCCCCTAATTCGCATGGACTACCATTTTGCTAGGGCTCCTTGATGCCACACTTGGTTAAATGCTGCCTTGATGTCAAGGGCAGTCACTCTCACCTCACCTCTTGAGTTCAGCTCTTTTATCCATGTTTGGACAAAGGTTGTGATGAGGTCAGGAACTGAGTGGCCCTGGCGGAACCCAAACTGAGCGTTAGTGTGCAGGTTATTGCTGAGCAAGTGCCGCTTAATAGCACTGTCGATAACCCCTTTAATCACTTTGCTGATGATCTAAGGTAGACTGATAGGGCGGTAATTGGCACAGGACATACCTGGGCAATTCTGCACAGTGTCGGGTCGATGCCAGTGTTGTAGCTGTACTGGAACAGCTTGGCTAGGGGCACGGTTAGTTCTGGAGCAGAAATCTTCAGTACTATTTCCGGAATATTGTAAGGGCCCATAGTCTTTGCAGTACCTAGTGCCTTCAACCATTTCTTAATATCACGTGGGGTGAACCGGATTGGCTGAAGACTGGCATCTGTGATGCTGGGGATGTCAGGAGGGGCTGAGATTAATCGTCCACTCGGCACTTCTGGCTGAAGGTAGATGCAAATGGTGTTGAGCTTCTTGAGTGTTGTTGGAGCTGCACTCATCCAGGCAAGTGGAGAGTGTTCCATCACACTTCTGACTTGTGCCTTGTAGATAATGGACAGGCTTTGGGGAGTCAGGAGGTGAGTTAGTCGCTGCAGAATTCCCAGCCTCTGACCTGCTCATGTAGCCATAGTATTTATGTGACTGTTACATTTCAGGTCATTGCAGTTTCATTTCAGGTGCAGTTACATTTCAGGTCATTGGTGACACCCAGGATATTGATGGTGTAGGATTCAATGATGGAAATGCCATTGAATATCTGGGGGAGATGGTTAGATTCTCTCTTGGAAACAAAATGATTTATGGCATAGAAGGAGGCCATTCAGCCCATGTTCGGCATGGTTATTGCCTGATACTTGTATGATGTGGATGTTACTTGCCATTTTTCAACCCAAGCCTGAATTTTGTCCAGGTGTTGCTGTGTACAGGCACAGACTGCTTCATTGGCCTGAACTTTGTTCTCTTGTCAGAGGCGGGTTCGATGGCGTGGGATGGGGGGGAAGCGGAAAATCTCCGCGGAGATGTCTGCCACAAAACCCGGCGCCGTACTGCAGTGTGCCGATTCTGTTGAAGGTAGCGATGTACCCTGGTGGTACTGACGCCCCGATGTGACAGCATCGTAATTTTAATGTTTGAAATGCTGCATTAAATAAATTAGAATCTAATTCACTGATCCAACAAAGGTTTCTCAATTTTGTGGTCAACAAGCAGCACTTACCTGCCTTCAGTTTTGTGACTTTGAAAAGCTGGCGTCACTGAAGCAAGAGTCCTTGATGCCACAAAAGGAGTGTAGCCTAACCATGGTAGCATAGGGGAAGTGAGGTTCATTGCTGCTATGCTGAGTGTCCAAGGGGGCTTGTGTGTGAATGGGGGAAACTCTGCAAGGGCTTATATGTAAACGGGGAGAGCTCTGCAAGGGGCTTGGGTGTGAACGGGGGGCAACATCAGATGATGCCGTGAACAGCATCTCCATTGCCACCCCTGCCACTTGATTGGGGGGCACAGCCACCACCATTATGCAAAATGCGCCAGCCGCATAATAATAGCAACGCAGCCGTTCGCGTCACAAACAGGACCGCTGACTCGGCGGAATCATAATATTCAGCTCTTTATCTGACGAGTTGCGCAATCATCAGCGAACATCCCCACTTCTGACCTTATGATGGAAGGAAAGTCATTGATGAAGCAGCTAAAAATAGTTGGACCTGCCCTGAGGGACTCCTCCAACAACCACACCTGCACAGTGGCGCAGTGGTTAACACTGCAGCCTCACAGCTCCAGGGACCCGGGTTCGATTCCGGGTACTGCCTGTGTGGAGTTTGCAAGTTCTCCCTGTGTCTGCGTGGGTTTTCTCTGGGTGCTCTGGTTTCCTCCCACAAGCCAAAAGACTTGCAGGTTGATAGGTAAATTGGCCATTATAAATTGTCACTAGTATAGGTAGGTGGTAGGGAAATATAGGGACAGGTGGGGATGTTTGGTAGGAATATGGGATTAGTGTAGGATTAGTATAAATGGGTGGTTGATGTTCGGCACAGACTTGGTGGGCCGAAGGGCCTGTTTCAGTGCTGTATCTCTAATCTAAAAATCTAATCTTCCTTTGTGCTCCAATCAGCATTGAGTTTTTCCCCTGATTCCCATTGATTTCAATTTTACTGGGGCTAATTTAGGATAGACAGCAAGGATTTGTAAAAAGTAACAGAAGGAAATGTGGTTGATGTTGTCTATATGGATTTTAAGAAAGCGTTTGATAAAGTTTGATAAAAGGCTGGTTTACAAAACTAAACCACATGAAATAGGAGGGTCAGTGTATAATTGGATTAAAAAAGAATTAGCTTAAGGACAGAAAACGGTGAGTCGTGGTAAATGATTGTTTTTCAGACTGGAGAATGGTAGACGGTGGTGTTCCATAAGGGTCCGTTCAAGTACCACTGCTTTTTTTTGCTATATATAAATGACAGATCTTGGAATACAGAGTGGAATTTCAAAATTTGCCAATGATACAAAACTTGGAGGATCTTGTTCTTCCACCACTGGCTAAGCGGAGACAGGTGATGAAAGTGGCAGCCGCCATGAACAGGCTCCGCACCACCACAATCTTGCTTCCGACGGATACTTAACAATCATGTGGCGGGGGCGGCCTCAGCATAGAGTCATACAGCACTGAAACAGGCTCTTTGGCCCACCGAGTCTGTGCCGTCCAACAGCCACCCATTTGTACTAATCCTACATTAACCCCATATTCCCTACCACATCCCCACCTTCCCTCAATTATCCTACCACCGACCTACACTAGGGGCAATTTACAATGGCCAATTCACCTAACAACCTACAAGTCTTTGGCAGTGGGAGGAAACCGAGCACCCGGCGGAAACCCACGTGGTCACAGGGAGAACTTGCAAACTCAGCACAGGTAGTACCCAGAACCGAACCTGGGTCGCTGGAGCTGCGAGGCTGCGGTGCTAACCACTACGCCACTGTGCCACCCTAATGCCGTTCAGTATCACCTGATGAAGAAGCAGCTGTTGCCGCTATTTTTAACAGGCTGCCAGCCCTGCAAACAGCACAACATAATGCAGAGTTGACCCCTTCCCCCACTATACACTGCATAGTGCAGAGTTGATCCCTCCCGCACCCTCCCATACAGGGTTGACCCCTTCCCCTCCATACACTACATTGTGCAGAGTTGACTCCTTCCCTGGATGGGAAAGTGAAGGCACGTGAGTGCCACGCGTTGTGCTGAAGATCGGGAACAGAAGGTAAAATCGCCCTGGATGACATTTAAATTAAAGTAAATATGTAATTTAAATATGCAAACTTAGGCCCCATCACAGAGTGGAGGAGGGGCCACCACCGAACTTCCCCTCCGCCGCTGCCACTCCAATTTAAAGCCTTCCCCACCGCCCCCCCCCACCCCATCCACGGAACCCGATGCCGGGAGAAGAACAAGATCCAGCCCAGTGAGGTTGATACGAACCGCCTGCAATGCGACCTTGATAGGCTTGCAGAATAGGCAGACAGGTGGCAGATAGAATTTAATACTGACAAGTGTGAGATGATGCATTTTGGCAGAACTGTTAGAGTGAGGCAATATAGACTTAATGGCACAGTTCTAAAGAGTGTGCAGGATCAGAGGGACCTTGGGGTGCAAGTCCATTGATCTTTGAAGGTGGCAGGACATATTGAGAGAGTGGTCAGCAAAGCATTTGGGATCTTGGGCTTCATAAATAGAGGCATGGAGCAGGGAAGTTATGCTAAACCTTTATAAAGCTTTGTTAAGCCCCAGTTAGAGTACTCTGTCCAGTTCTGGTCACCACACTTTCAGAAGGATGTGAGGATGCAGAGGAGATTTACCAAAATGGTTCCAGGGATGAGGGATTTTAGTTACGTTAGGTTGGAAAACCTGAGGTTGTTCTCCTTGGAGCAAAGGAGATTGAGGGGAGATTTGATAGAGGTGTCCAAGATTATGACAGGCTTAGATAAGTTGGACAAGGAAAATCTGTTCTCATTCCTAGCGGACACAGATTGAAGGTTTTGGGCAAGAGATGCAGGGGGAATATGAGGAAGAACTTTTTTACCCAGTGAGTGGTAATGACCTGGAACTCGCTGCCCAAGAAGGTGGTGAAAGCGCAGAAAATCAATGATTTCAAAAGGAAATTGGATGGGCATTTGATGAAAAAAAACTTGCAGGGCTACAGGGATCGAGCAGGGGAGTGGGACTGACTGGATTATTCCATGGAGAGCTGGCATGGACTCGATATTCTCGTATTCTGGCTTTGCCAGTCTTATTTTCCTCTTCGCCCCCCCTCTCAACTTATTGTATTTGACCAGATTCTCACTTGCAGAATTTACTCCAAACATCAAACATTTTTTTTCGTTTTCATCATAATCTCTATCTCCCTTGTCATCCAAGGAGAGCCCTGCTTTTGGTCCTCCTGTCTTTCTCCCTTGTTTTAATGTATCTCACCTGTACCTGAAGCATCTCTTCCTTAAGGATAACCCATTGTTGTGATACAGTTTTTCCTGTCAGTTTTTGATTCCATTTTAACCTGGCTAGATCCCTTCTCATCGCATTGAAATTAAGCCTCTTCCAATCTAGCCATTCTGCTTTGTGCTTTTCTGCATTACTCTAAACATTATGATAAGATGACCACTCTTACCCAAATGCTCGCCCGCAGACACTTGGTCCACTTGGCCCACCTCATATCCCAGCACCAGATCCAGTAATGCTTCCTTTCTAGTTGGACCGAGGACATACTCAGAGGCTAGGAATCCTGAGGCGAGTAACTCACCTCCTGACTCCTCAAAGCCTGTCCACCATCTACAAGGCACAAGTCAGGAGTGTGATGGAATACTCTCCACTTGCCTGGATGGGTGCAGCTCCAACAACACTCAAGAAACTCGACACCATCCAGGATAAAGCAGCCCGCTTGATTGGCACCCCATCTACAAACATTCACTCCCTCCACCACCGACACACAGTGGCAGCAATGTGTACCATCTACAAGATGCACTGCAGCAATGCACCAAGGCTCCTCAGACAGCACCTTCCAAACCCGCGACCTCTACCAACTAGAAGGACAAGGGCAGCAAATACATGGGAACACCACCACCTGCAAGTTCCCCTCCAAGTCACACACCATCCTGACTTGGAACTATATCGCTGTTCCTTCACTGTCGCTGGGTCAAAATCCTGGAACTCCCTTCCTAACAGCACTGTGGGTGTACCTACCCCAAAATCAACTGCAGCGGTTCAAGAAGGCAGCTCACCACCACCTTCTCAAGGGCAATTTGGGATGGGCAATAAATGCTGGCCTGGCCAGTGTCGCCCACATCCCATGAAGGAATAAAAAAAAAATACTGATCAAGGAAGTTCACCTAAACACAATCCAAAAATTCCTCCCCTTCCTTTCCCATAACTCTAAAATTATCCCAATCTATCTCTCACTCACTATTTGGAGGCCTCTACAATACCCCTAGTGGTGTGATCATAACCTTTTTGTTTCTCAACTCTAACCAAATGGATTCTGTCCTTGCCCCCTCAAGAGCATCCCCTCTTTCCAACACAATGACATCTTCCCTAATCAGTAAAAACATAGAAACATAGAAAATAGGAGCAGGATTAGGCCATTCGGCCCTTCAGGTCTGCTCTGCCATTCAAAAAAGATCATGGCTGATCGTCTACTTCAGTACTCTGTTCCCGTTTTCTCCCCATATCCCTTGATCCCTTTGGCATTAAGAAATATATCTATCTCCTTCTTGAATATATTTAATGATTTGGCCTCCACTGCCTTCCACGGTAGAGAATTCCACAGGTTCACCACCCTCTGAGTGAAGAAATTTCTCCTCATTTCCGTTCTAAGTGGCATATCTCATATCCTGAGACCGTGACCCCTGGTTCTGGACTCTCCCATCCATCGGGAACATCCTCCTTGCATTTAGCCTATCTAGCCCTGTTAGAATTTTATAGGTTTCTATGAGATCCCCTCTCATTCTTCTAACCTCTAGTGAATATAGGCCTAGACGACCTAATCCCTCCTCATATGTCAACCCTGCCATCCCAGGAATCAGCCTAGTAAATCCTATTTGAACTCCCTCCATGGCAAGAACATCCTTCCTCAGATAAGGAGACCAAAACTGCACACAATATTCCAGATGTAATCTCACCAAGGCCCTGTATAACTGCAATAAGAATCCTTGCTCCTGTACTCAAATCCTCTTGTAAAGAAGGCCAACATATCATTCGACTTCCTAACTGCTTGCTGCACCTGAATGCTTTCTTTCAGCGACTGGTGTACAAGGAGACCCAGGTCTCGTTGCACCTCCCCCTTTCCCAATCTATCACCATTCAAGTAATCTGTCTTTCTGTTTTTACAACCAAAGTGGATAACCTCACATTTATCCACATTATACTGCATCTGCCATGCATTTGCCCACTTACCCAATTTGTCCATCATCACATTGGAGCCTCTTTGCATCCTCCTCACAGCTCACATTCCACCCCCCCCCCCCCCTCCCCACCCCACACAGCTTTGTGTCGTCTGCAAACTTGGATATGTTACATTTAGTTCCCTCACCCAAGTCATTAATATATATTGTGGATAGCTGAGGCCCAAGCACTGATCCCTGCGGTACCCCACTAGTCATTGCCTGCCACCCAGAAAAAGACCCGTTTATTCATACTCTGTTTCCTGTCTGTCAACCAATTCTCAATCCATGCCAGTATATTACCCCCAATCCCATGTGCTTTAATTTTGCACACTAACCTCTTATGTGGGACCTTATCAAAAGCCTTCTGAAAATCCAAATTCACTGCATCCACTGGTCCTCCCTTATCTATTCTACTAGTTACGTCCTCAAAAAATTCCAGTAGATTTGTTGAGCATGATTTCCCTTTCGTAAACCCATGCTGACTTTGTCCAATCCCGTTTGCTTTCCAGGTGTACTGTTATCACACCCTTTATAATAGACAAGCATTTTCCCCACTACTGATATAAGTCTAGCTGGTCTGTAATACCCTGTTTTTCTCTCCCTCCTTTTTTAAATAGTGGGGTTGCATTTGCCACTCTCCAATCTGTAGGAACTGCTCTAGAGTCTATAGAATTTTGGAAGATGACCACCAATGCATTCACTATTTCCAGGGCCACTTCCTTTAGTACTCTGGGATGTAGATTGTCAGGCCCTGGGGACTTGTCAGCCTTTAACCCCATTAATTTCCTGAGCACCTTTTTTTGCTGATACTGATTTCCTTCAGTTCCTCCCTCTCATTAGACCCTTGGTTCCTTAACATTTCTGGGAGGTTATTTGTGTCCTCCTTTGTGAAGACAGAACCAAAGTGTGTGTTTAATTGTTCTGCCATTTCTTTGTTCCCATTATAATTTCCCCCATTCATGACATTTGTCTTCACTAATCTTTTTTCTCTTCACATATTTATAGAAGCTTTTACAGTCAGTTTTTATGTTCCCTGCAAGTTTACTCTCATACTCTATTTCCCCCCCTTAATCAATCTCTCTGTCCTCCTTTGCTGAATTCTAAACTGCTCCCAATCCTCAGACTTGCTGCTTTTTCTGGCAATTTTATATGCCTCCTCTTTGGATCTAATACTATCCCTAATTTCTTTTGTAAGCCACGGTTGAGCCACCTTTCCAGTTTTATTTTTGCACCAGATAGGAATGAATAATTATTGTAATTCATGCACACGTTCTTTAAATAATTTCCATTGCCTATCCACCATCAACCCTTCTAGTAAAGTTTCCCAATCTACCATAGCCAACTCGTGCCTCATACCTTCGTAGTTTCCTTTATTTAGATTCAGGACCCTAGTTTCGGATTCAACGACTTCACTCTCCATCTTAATGAAGAATTCGATCATGTTATGGTCGCTTCTCCCCAAGGGACCCCGCACAACAAGTTTGTTAATTAATCCTTTCTCATTGCACATTACCCAGTCTAGGATGGCCTGTTCTCTAGTTGGTTTCTCAACGTATTGGTCTAAAAAACCATCATGTACACACTCCAGGAAATCCTCCTCCACAGTATTATTGCTAATTTGGTTTGATCTATCTATATGTAGATTAAAGTCACCCATGATTACGGTTGTACCCTTATTGCATGCGTCTCTAATTTCCTGTTTAATGCCATCCCTTGCAACTCCACTACTGTCTGGGGGCCGATAGATAACCCCCACCAACGTTTTCTGCCCCTTGGTTGTTTCTTAGCTCCACCCATACAGATTCCACATCATGATTTTCCAAGCCAATATCCTTCCTCACTATTGCATTGATATCCTCCTTTACTAACAACGCTACCCCTCCTCCTTTCCTTTTTTGCCTGTCCTTCCTAAATATTGAATACCCCTGGATGTTCAGTTTCCATCCTTGGTCACCCTGCAGCCATATCTCCGTAATTACAACTATATCATAACCGTTTATATCTATTTGCATTGTTAATTCATCTACCTTATTGCGAATGCTCTGCGTATTAAGACACAATGCCTTTAGACTTGTCTTTTTAACATTTAGTCATCTTAGCTTTATTTTGCACTATGACCCCATTTGTTTCTCGCCCTTGTTTTCTCTGCCTTCCACTTTTCCTTCTTACCTTTCTGTCTTTCATTTCTATCCTTGTTTCCCCCCCTCTGTCTCCCTGCTCCGATTCCGATCCCCCTGCCATTGTAGTTTCAACCCTCCCCGACGGCACTAGCAAACCACTCCCTCCCCCCCGCCCATCCCGAGGAAATTGGTCCCGGTCTTGCCCAGATGTAACCTGTCCAGCTTGTACTGGTCCCACTTTCCCTAGAACCGGTCCCAATGTCCCACGAATCTGAATCCCTCCCCCCTACACAATTTCTCCAGCCATGTATTCATCTGATATATCCTGCTATTTCTGCTCTCACTTGCACGTAGCACTGGTAGTAACCCTGAGATTACTATCTTTGAGGTCCTACATTTTAATTGACATCCTAACTCCCTATATTCAGCTTGTAGGACCTCATCCCTTTTTTACCTATGTCGTTGGTACTGCTATGTACCATGACAACTGGCTGCTTGTCCTTCCCCCTCGGAATACCCTGCAGCCATTCAGAGGCATCCTTAACCTTAGCACCAGGGAGGCAACATACCATCTTGGAGCCTCTTTTGCGGCTGCAGAAATGCATGTCAGTTCTCCTTACGATTGAATCCCCTATCACTACAGCCCTGCCACTCCTCTTCCTGCCCTCCTGTGCAGCAGAGCACCCATGGTGCCATGAACTTGGCTCTTGCTGCTGTCCCCTGAGCCATGTCCCCCAACAATATCCAAAGTGGTATATCTGTTAGAGAGGGGGATGGCCACAGGGGACTCCTGCACTACCTGCCTTCCTCTACTCTGCCTAGTGGTCACCCATTCCCTTTTTGCCTTTGCAGCATTTGCCTGCGGTGTAACCACCTCGCTAAATGTACTAGCCAGGATGATTACAGCATCGCTGATGCTCCACAGTGAATCCACCCGCAGCTCCAGCTCCGTAATGCGGGTAGCCAGTAGCTGCAGATGGATACGTTTCCTGCACACATGATCGTCAGGGACACTGATTTCCCACATAGCGCAAGAGGAGCATATCAAGGATGCGAAATCTCCTGCCATGACTTGCCTTTAGATTAAGTAGTTACTCCCTTTTTGCCTTTTCTGAACACTTTATATCCTTGTGTATTAAGTGCCCAGTCCTCCCCATTTTAAGTCATGTTTCCATTATTACCACTACATCATATTTCCCATACTGCTATTTGTGCTTGTATCTCAACAACCTTTATACACCACACTTTGTGTGCTTACATACATGCATTGTTTTTGCATACTTCATAGCCCTTCTCAGTCTGCTGCTATCTAATACGGAACTGCTCCCTTCTGTAGTACTGTCCAAAATTCTCACATTATGCACCTTATTCCACTTTTCTACTTTTATCTGCTGGTGTCCATCCTTCTGCCAATTTAGTTTATACCCTCCCCAACCACACTAGTGAACCTCCCCACGAGTTCATTTCCCCCAGTCCTGTTGAAGTGTAACCCATCCCTTTGGAATAGGTGCCTCCTGCCCTAGGACTGTTGCCAGTGCCCCAAGAATCTGAAACACTCCCTCCTGCACCATGCTTCAAGCCACAGATTGATTCTCCCTATCTTTGTATTTCTACTGTCGCTAGCTCGTGGCTTTGGAAATAATCCAGAGATTACTACCTTTGAGGTCCTACTCTTGAACTTCCTCCCTAGCTCCTGAAAATCTGACCGTAGGACCTGAATACTTGCCCTTGCCATGTCATTGGCCTGCAGAATATCCTGCACTCTCTTTGTGATGTCCTTTAACCTAGTACCATGGAAGCAACACACCATGTGGGACTCACTATGACAGTTATAGAGTTCCCTGTCTGTACCCTGACTGTGGGATCTCTTATAACAACTGCATTTCTATACTTTACAGGAGGGAGCAGAACAGTTCTTTGCCCATTAGTGCCATGTTTTGGGCTGCGCTCCTTCAGTGTATCATCACTCCCAGCAGTCTCCAGTGCTGAGTACCGATTTGAGAGTGGCACACACCCTGAAGACTCCTGTACTTTCAGCATCTTCCTAGTCTTCTGGATGGTTATCTGCCTAATTTCCTGTCCTCTTGCTGCCTGTGGAGTGACCACCTCCTGCAAAGTATGATCCAGGAAACACTCCTACTCCCTGATGCACCACAATGACTCCAGTTGTCCCTCAAGATTGGAAATCCTTAGCTCGAGCTGAAGCAGCTGGAGACACGCCCTACACACGTGGTCGCCCGAGACATAGGAAGTGTCCTGGAGTTCCCACATGGCACAGGAATGGCAACAGGTCGCAAATGCCCATCCATGATCTAAAAAAACTCTCTTCCCTCTTTTAGCATCTAGTTGGTACCTTGTTTAAACTATTAATTTTAATTAATGCCTCATGAGGTCATGCTGCAGCTGTACAAAACTCTGGTGAGACCGCACCTGGAGTATTGCGTGCAGTTCTGGTCACCGCATTATAGGAAGGATGTGGAAGCTATGGAAAGGGTGCAGAGGAGATTTCCTAGGATGTTGCCTGGTATGGAGGGAAGGTCTTACAAGGAAAGGCTGAGGGATTTGAGGTTGTTTTCGTTGGAGAGAAGGAGGAGGAGAGGTGACTTAATAGAGACATATAAGATAATCAGAGGGTTAGATAGGGTGGATAGTGAGCGTCTTTTTCCTCGGATGGTGATGGCAAACACGAGGGGACATAGCTTTAAGTTGAGGGGTGATAGATATAGGACAGATGTTAGAGGTAGTTTCTTTACTCAGAGAGTAGTAGGGGCGTGGAACGCCCTGCCTGCAGCAGTAGTAGATTCGCCAACTTTAAGGGCATTTAAGTGGTCATTGGATAGACATATGGATGAAAATGGAATAGTGTAGGTCAGATGGTTTCACAGGTCGGCGCAACATCGAGGGCCGAAGGGCCTGTACTGCGCTGTAATGTTCTAATCTGCTCTCCACTGCTACTATTATTAATTCACTCACTATACTCACCTTGATCAAGGTTATTAATTTCCCACCCCCTAATTTGAAAACTACCCTAGTTTAAAGAGAGAAAAAGAGAAATACCAATCAATCACTTACCCACTTTCCTCTGATGTCACACTTATTTTCTTCGTTTCCTCTTGCAGTTTTTTCAGGCTACTATTACTTGAACCCAGTGTAGTGATTTTCTTGTAAGACAAATTTAAGAAGCTGCAGTTTCAATGGGTGACATGGTACGTTGGAAAATCATTGTTTTGCACCGTGGTAGTGGAGTTCATAAGCTTGACACTGAGTTGCTGAGTGGATGGCACAGATTGAAAACCTAAGGTCTTTTCAAGGGGTAGGAGAAATTGGAGTGAGAATGGCCACTGAGCTACATCATTTTGGTGTAGATGAAGATGAGTGTAGTTTGGCTTATTGTCCTCTTGATTGGCTTGATCCTAGCAAAATGAGGAGAAAGTGAAAAAGCAAAATGTAAGTATTGATTGAACAGAAGCACTGTGGTCCCCAGTTTCTGTTCTCTGTACCTTATATTGCCAGGACAGTCAAATACCGAAGAAGAAAATACACTGTCCTTGCATAAGAGCATGGTTATGCCTCATCTGGAATATTGTGCCCAGTTTTGGTCCTCTCACATGGCAGGAGGCCCTGGAAAAAGTTCACTAGACTGTTACCAAGCTCATATTTACAGCAAGAAACTTGGAAAGCTGAGGTTTATTCTCCAGAAACGCATAGATTTCAAAGATATTTGATTGATGTTTTTAAAATAATGAAAGAATTATATTTAATCCATTGAAGAGGCTATTAAAGTTAAATAGGTTAGGGGAAATCACGGGATATGTGTAAGTAATATAAGCGCAGAACTGGGTTGGGTGCCAAGGGGTAATTCTTTACAGAGAATCATCTGTGAAACAACTTGCCAGCTCATGCAATGAGGGTGAATTCACAGCAAACACTAGTTCCTAACTGTGGCTGACATCACATCATACAAAAAAGGCAGGTGGGACAGTGGGGAATGCGTCACCCAGTCACTGGTCTCCTGAAGCTTGTTTAATTGCCTTTAGGGATCATAGTGAAATGCTTTCCTCTCTAAATTGGCTGGCATTTTTTTCCTACTTTCTTGATCTCTCCCAGGAGATGGCATGATGATCATGGGGGGGCGGGGTGGTGGTGGTGGGTGGGAGTGGGGGTGAGGGGGGTGGTGGTGGTGGGTGGGAGTGGGGGTGAGGGGGGGGTGGTGGATGGGAGGGAGTAGGGGTGAGGGGGGGAGGGGTGGGTGGGAGTGGGGGTGAGGAGGGAATGGGAGGGGACCTGGTGGGTGTAGTGAGTCATGGAGTGCATGAGATGCACCATGACCTGATAGGTAGGGCCCGACCAAATTCATGGTCAAATTTAACAAACTTATGATCACAGCATTTTAAGAATCATGAATTTCACGATTTCACTTATTTCAAAGTAAATTTCATGATGTCGCAACAAACCATGAAAATGATCTATTTGAAACAAAAAAAAGGACAATGGCAGTTTCTGGTTTCAAATGCATTTATTGTAAACTCAAACTATTGTAAAAAGATGACTATAAACAGATCACATTCTTCACTTACTGAAGTCAGTGGTTCAATGAGAGAATGAAGCAACCTGCAACTGTCTCTCTCCTCACTAACGTAGAAACATAGAAAATAGGAGCAGGAGTAGGCCATTCGGCCCTTCGAGCCTACTCCACCATTCATTATGATCATGGCTGATCATCCAAATCAATA
Organism: Heterodontus francisci; assembly: GCF_036365525.1. NCBI lineage: Eukaryota > Metazoa > Chordata > Chondrichthyes > Heterodontiformes > Heterodontidae > Heterodontus > Heterodontus francisci. The sequence continues at coordinate 170,676,751 of NC_090373.1, read as the reverse complement.
ACCTGTTCCCCCTTTCCTCCCATATGTTTTGATTCCTTTCGTCCCAAGGGCTATATCTAACTCCTTCTTGAAAACATACAATGTTTTGGCCTCAACTGCTTTCTGTGGTAGCGAATTCCATAGGCTCATCACTCTCTGGGTGAAGTAATTTCTCCTCATCTCAGTCCTGAATGCTTTATCCCGTATCAGACTGTGACCCCTGGTTTTGGACTCCCCCACCATTGGGAACATCCTTCCTGCATCTACCCTGTCAAGTCCTGTTAGAATTTTATAGGTTTCTTTGAGATCCCCCCTCACTCTTCTGAATTCCAGTGAATATAATCCTAACCCGCTCAATCTCTCCTCATACGTCAGTCCACTTTTGTGTCATCTGCAAATTTGGAGATATTACATTTAGTTCCCTCATCTAAATCATTAATATATATTGTGAATAGCTGGGGTCCTAGCACCGATCCCTGCGGTACCCCACTATTCACTGCCTGCCATTCGGAAAAAGACCCATTTATCCCTACTGTTTTTTTCCTGTTTACCAACCAATTTTCTAACCATCGCAATACACTATCCCCAATCCCATGCGCTTTAATTTTACACGCTAATCTCTTATGTGAGAATTTGTCGAAAGCCTTCTGAAAGTCCAAATAAACCACATCCACTGGCTCCCCTCATCAACTCTACTAGTTACATCCTCAAAGAATTCTAGTAGATTTGTCAAGCATGATTTCCCTTTCGTAAATCCATGCTGACTCTGTCCGATTCTACCATTGTTCTCCAAGTGCTCTGCTATAAAATCTTTGATAACAGACTCTAGAATTTTCCCCACTACTGACTGGTCTATAATTCCCTGCTTTCTCTCTACCTCCCTTTTTAAATAGTGGGGTTACATTAGCTACCCTCCAATCTGCAGGAACTGTTCCAGAGTCTATAGAATCTTGGAAGGTGACCACCAATGCATACACTATTTCTAGGGCCACTTCCTTTAGTACTCTGGGATGCATATCTTCAGGCCCTGAGGATTTATCGGTCTTCAATCCCATCAATTTTCCCAACACCATTTCTCTACTCATACTGATTTCCTTCAGTTCCTCTCTCTCACTAAACCCTGTGTTCCCCAACATTTCTGGTATGATATTTGTGTCCTCCTTTGTGAAGACAGAATCCAAGTATGCATTTAGTTGGTCATCCATTTCTTTGTTCCCCATAATAAATTCCCCTATTTCTGACTGTAAGGGACCTACATTTGTCTTCATTAATCTTTTTTTCTTTGCATACCTATAGAAACTTTTACAGTCAGTTTTTATGTTCCCCGCAAGCTTGCTCTCGTACTCTATTTTCCCCTTTTTAATCAATCCCTTGGTCCTCTTTTGCTAAATTCTAAACTGTTCCCAATCCTCAGGTCTGTTGTTTTTTCTGGTGATCTTATATGCCTCTTCCTTGGATCTAATGCTGTCTCTAATTTCCCTTGTAAGCCATGGTTTGGTTACCTTTCCCGTTTTACTTTTGTGCCAGACAGGAATAAACAATTGTTGCAGTTCATCCATGCCCTCTTTGAATGTTTGCCATTGCCTTTCCACCATCATCCCTTTAAGTAACGTTTCCCAATCCATCATTGCCAACTCGCACCTCATACCTTCGTAGTTTCCTTTACTAAGATTCAGGACCCTAGTCTCAGAATCAGCTACATCACACTCCATCTTGATGAAGAATTCTATCATATTATGGTCGCTCATCCCCAAGGGGTCTCACACAACTAGAGCAGGTCAGAGGCGAGGAATCCTGCGGTGAGTAACTCACCTCCTGACTCCCCAAAGCCTGTCCACCATCTAAAAGGCACAAGTCAGGAGTGTGATGGAAGACTCTCCACTTGCCTGGATAGGTGCAGCTCCAACAACACTCAAGAAGCTCAACACCATTCAGGACAAAGCAGCCTGCTTGATTGGCACCCCATGCACAAACATTCACTCCCTCCATCACCAACATCACAATGGCAGCAGTGTGTACCATCTACAAGATGTACTGCAGCAATGCACCAAGGCTCCTTAGACAGCACCTTCCAAACCTGCGACCCCTACCAATTAGAAGGACAAGGGCATGGAAACACCACCACCTGCAAGTTCCCCTCCAAGTTACAAACCATCCTGACTTGGAACTATATTGCCGTTCCTTCACTGTCGCTGGGTCAAAATCCTGGAACTCTCTTCCTAACAGCCCTGTGGGTGTACCTACCTCACATGGACTGCAGCGGTTCAAGAGTGCAGCTCACCACCACCTTCTCAAGTGCAATTAGGGATGGGCCTAGCCAGCGACACCCACATCCAATGAATGAATAATGAAAAAATAATTCCACAGTTCCTAAATTACAGCACAGGAAAAGTACTATCTGCTTCTTTTGCAAGAAGCAGGAATCTCCAGCCTATAGTTCTTGTCAAAGCCAGGAATCTCATCAAACATGTTTAAATCCGCCATCAACAAATGCATATGTGCAGGGTCAAAGACACACACAGTTTTCAGGAATGCCGCAGAAGGTTGTTAAAACCTCTTAGCCGCTTTTTCTTCACCGCTTGTCACTTCCCCTTAGCAGTAATATTGTTTGAGCTTCTTTGCCATGCAAAAGAACACCTGTTAATCACAGGTGTTTAATTCAGCGTCATCTGAGTGATGTTTGTTTGGCTGTGCTTCAGTCTAGAACAGTACATCCATTACTTTATTGTAAGCTTTGTGGATTGTGACGTGTCGCGATTCAAACCAAGTGATAAATCATCAGTCGTGTAGCATTCTTGGCACCAAACTGAACCTCCTCATTTTAGCATCATTTTGAAGGGTTACAATGTCTATTAAAACCTGTGTTTTCAGTGTCAGTGTGAGCTCTTCTGAGACAAAGTCTGAGTAGTGCAGAGTATTTCTTAAATGGTAAGAGATTAGAAAGTGTAGATGTACAAAGGGACCTGGGTGTCCTTGTCAATAAGTCACTGAAAACTAACATGCAAGTGCAGCAAGCAATTAAGAAGGTTCATGGTATGTTAGCCTTTATCATTACAGGATTTGAGTACAGGAGCAATGAAGTCTTGCTTCAATTGTACAGAATCTTGGTTAGACTGCACCTGGAGTACTGTATGTAGTTTTGGTCCCCTTACCTTAGGAAGGATATTATTGTCATAGAGGGAGTGCAACAAAGGTTCACCAGACTTGTTTCCGGGATGGCAGGACTATCCTATGAAGACAGATTGGGGAAACTGAGCTTGTATTCTCTAGAGTTTCGAAGAATGAGAGGTGATCTCATTGAAGCCTACAAAATAATGAAAGGGATAAACAGGGTAGATTCAGCTCAGGTGTTTTTCAAAATAAGGGGGAAGCCATTTAGGACAGAGATGAGGAGATATTTCTTTATTCAGAGGGTTGTGAATCTTCGGAATTCTATACCCCAGAGGGCTGTGGAAGCTCAGTCATTGAGTATGTTTAAAGCAGAGATTGACCGATTTCTAAATACCAATGACATAAGACGATAGTGTGGGAAAAAGGCATTTAATTGGATGATCAGCCATGATCATATTGAATGATGGGGCAGGCTTGTTGGGCTGAATGGCCTACACCTGCTCCTATGTTCCTATTTCAGGTGAGCTGCATGCTACTGTATTGCCCGAAACCAAGGATTTCCATATGTAATTAAAAGACTGATTAAGACCTCCATCAAGAAATGTCCTTGAATAATATCTGTCCTGATAGTAAAACTACATTTTAAAAAATATAACTTTTTTTTTAATGACCGAGGCGCGAAGAGTGCACAGTTCATTCTCGTCCCACCTCTCCACAGGCCACAACATATATTTAAATTTCCCCACTTAATGATACGGTCAATCATATACTCTCTTTTTCCCAGAATAAAACACAGTAACCAGGTTTCTTTAATAAACAACAAAATAATCAGTTTATTATAAAACGAGTCTTAACCAGTAATGAAGTAAAGCATAAACACACAGATTGAAATATTAAAGTTCCCTTTTTACCTTAGCCCCTCACACTCACAAACACATACACCGGTTAACCGGGAAAAATAAAGGGATTTTTGTTTTTAGAGCTCTATTACATACGAACATACAAATTAAGAGCACGGGTAGGCTACTCGGCCCTTCGAGCCTGCTCCGCCATTCAGTAAGTTCATGGCTGAACTGAATACTCCACATTTCCCCATACCTCCGATAACCTTTCACCCCCTTGCTTATCAAGAATTTTACTTGCTCGTTCTTGAAGAAACAGCAGATGAGATATGTTGTGTTCCAAAAATGGCATACAGACTGGCCTCCAAGTACATGTAGACAGGTCACTGGGATCTTTTAGGACAGTTCTTTACAGGTGGTGTTGAGAATTAATTTAGCAGGCTTTTTTCAAAGACATGAGATGAGTTTACTTATTTATTTAGAGATACAGCACTGAAACAGGCCCTTCGGCCCACCGAGTCTATGCCGACCAACAGCCACCCATTTATACTAACCCTACAGTAATCCCATATTCCCTATCACCTACAATGGCCAATTTACCTATCAACTGCAAGTCTTTGGCTGTGGGAGGAAACCGGAGCACCCGGCAAAAACCCACGCGGTCACAGGGAGAACTTGCAAACTCCGTACAGGCAGTACCCAGAATCGAACCCGGGTCGCTGGAGCTGTGAGGCTGCAGTGCTAACCACTGTGCCACTGTGCCACTCCAAGTTGACACAGTAAACTTCTCAGGGTCTTTTAGAGAGTTGCTGGAAAGCAAAGCTGGGTTATGGTCTTCTCTCCTTCCTTGGGAATTCTCTTCTCTCCTTGGAAGTTCTGTCCCTTTTTATTCTCTTCTCTCCTTGGAAGTTCTGTCCCCTTTTATACGGTTCAACCCTAACTCAAAAAAATTCAAAAGCAAAACCGACAACAGGAGGTCAACCTTTTGATCTCCATCAATCTTGGCCTGTCACTTCTTTCTAAACAACTTCTCCAGATGTCCAAAGTTCTCTGTTGTTTATTGAGCTGAAAGTCAGGTAGTTTCCCGGGAAGGCTTCTTGTTGTTGGAGATCAGGTGGTTTTCTTGAAAAGCTTGTTTTCCTCAAGACCTCAGTGCCACTTAAAAAAAAACATTCCAGGGAGTATTTTTCAAAGTCAAGTGGCCTTTGCATGACCCCCTTTGAAAACCCCAAAGTTTAACATTTCTTCAATCTTTCAAAAATGAATCCTCAAAAAATATACTTAACAAAACAGAGGCACTTTTGTAACAATTTGCAGTTTAAATAGTGTCCAATGATGTATTTTCACTTTATGTTACATTGCACTTTACCATGCTGCTTAAAGGCTTTCTTTAATTGCTGTAATATGATTCCTGTTTCTGTGACGGTCTCTGGAGGATGGGCAATGTTTTGTTCACCAATTTTAGCCATTTCAGCTGCATCAAAGCTTGTGGCTAGGGCAGTGTTTGATGATCACTTTCTGTATCTGACCAGTTTGTCGACTTTACCAAACTCTCTTTTCCACAGCTCACTGACAAGAGAAATTACATGTGCATTACATGTATTATGGACAGCATTAGGCGTTACACCCTTGGAGCACAGATTTGAAAGATGTTGTCATGTAAGTTGCATTGTCTCTAATGAAAGCAGACGCTTTGTTGAAATCTGCACCATATTTTGAAATGGTTTTGTTTATTGCTTGGGAAACTGTGGTGCAATTAACAGCTTCTAAGTGGACGTAGTCTGTGAGCACTGTCATTCCTGACTGTACATCTTTGGCCTTACCAGACATAAAATCAACCAAGAATGTAGCCCATTGTTGTCTTGCTCATCGATGGACTCATCACAAATAATTGCAGAAGACTAACATGCGTTAATCTGAGACTTCATCTCCTCATAATGTGTAGCAAAAACCATCAGTAGGTAATTCTGTCATAGTTTATTTACACTTGGCAAGCAACCACCATTTTTCACATTTCGTTGAATAACTAGCCGCAACTTTGGGTGATTAAGGTTTTCCAGTGTTATGTTGCCACTTGCAAAAGCATCCACAATTTCCATTGTAACCTACTGAATTTTCGGAGCTCTTTGTCGATGTTTTAAAAAGAGATGAAATTGTTGCTTGTTTTTTTGAGTGTTTGTTTTGCAGCAGTGCAGTGTCAGATGCTCTCTTTCTGCTGCAGTAGCTTTTGGACTCTAAGTAGTGCTGAACTATTGCCTGCCTTGTGTGATCCAACGAAACGTTTCAGCTTGTATAAAACAGTATTCCACCATCAGCATGCAGAATTTGGTTCCCAAATTCTTTCCCTCGATGTGCTGCATTAATGGTTATGGCCATTTTTGATTTGCTCATTCTGACATTCTCACTTGTCTGCTGATACTTGGATACTGCTTTCAAGAGCACCTGAAGTCCTCCCTTATCTACTAATCAGCAAGGTGAGCCTTGTGTTAATGAATAAAACATGTGAAGTTGGCAAAATGACTGATTTCATGGAGGATGCAAGATTTCACTGCTCCTGACACATTTTTCACAACCATGAATTTGGTAGGGCTCTACATACAGGAGAGGCAATGTTTTTTTTTCTCCTCCAGCAATCCTTTGCTCTTAATTCAAAAACCCTGCTTATTTTGTTTATCTAAGAACAATTCCTGTTATGATTTAAAAGCAAAATACTGCGGATGCTGGAAATCTGAAATAAAAACAAGAAATGCTGGAACCACTCAGCAGGTCTGGCAGCATCTGTGAAAAGAGAAGCAGAGTTAACGTTTCGGGTCAGTGACCCTTCTTCGGAACTGACAAATATTAGAACTGTCACAGGTTATAAGCAAGTGAGGTGGGGGTGGGGCAAGAGATAACAAAGGAGAAGGTGTAGATTGGACAAGGCCACATAGCTGACCAAAAGGTCATGGAGCAAAGGCAAACAATATGTTAATGGTGTGTTGAAAGACAAAGCATTAGTACAGATAAGGTGTTAACGGACTGAATATTGAACAGCAGCAAGTGCAAACATGAAAAAAAAAGTGGGTAAGCAAACTGAACAAACTAGGATGAAATAAAATAAATGCAACAAAAAAAATGATTTGTTCTGTTAAATAATTTCTCTAACAGCAGTACCAAATCTTTTTTAGTTAGAGTTTCAAAACATTGGCATGATTATCGCAGACCAGCTATGCTGGGACAAAGCGCTGATAATGACTGAAAAAACAGGTGGAATAGATGAGAAGAAAGCTTGGGTCAGGTTGTCTTATTCAGCAACAAAGCTTATGCATGCCCAATGATGACAAGTTGTAGCCTTGTTACATGATCTTCAAAGAAAACCATCTTTTTGCTCCTGGAATAAAGTGTCAAAGTTTACATGGGAGACTTAAGCTACACTTTTGTGCATATTATTTTTATATGGATGTTAAACCATTAGCCCATATTACAATAGACAGGAATGGAATGCTTGTTACATGTTTGTTAGTGAAGTTTGCTGATAAGAAATTCTACTCATAAAGTCCATTTGACTCCAAGCCATCTTCAAAGCCATTGCAGGAGCAGCATCAGTCACGTTGTACTTGTTTAAAAAAACAGCTCCGCTGCATGTACATAATAATAAAAGCAAAATACTGTGGATACTGGAAATCTGAAATAAAGGCAGAAAGTGCTGGAAATACTCAGCAGATCTGGCAGCATCTGTGGAGAGAGAAACAGTGTTAATGCTTCAGGTCTGTGACCTTTCATTAGAACTCCTCTGCATGGACAATAAGCCAACAAGAGCAGCTGATACATAGCTCTGCATTCTTGACCAAACTAAAAACATCTATTGAATACTAGCAGTGTAGCCTCATTCACTGCTTTTCCTCGTATGATGAATTATCGCACACAACAGTTTAAATGTGGCGTCAACCAGGTTCTACTCGGTCAGAGTTGAATGTACACAGTAGACCAAGGGCAAGACTGTGGGTTTGACACTTGGCACCCAAGCAAAACTTCACTGGGCCTTTCATGGCTGTGAGCAAATGCCAAGATTGATCACATCTGTTCTTATTACAGCTGTTTCTGGCTCTATTCCCTTATACCACCCACTATTAATCAAAAAATCTACAAAAATGGAACCCTAGTGAGAGTTAAGTTTGGGCTTTGAGGAAAGAGAGAGATTTGAGAAAAGAGATTTTTGTACACATCAATGACACTGTTTTGAGTTCCATCAGAGGAATATTGTGGAAATGGGGTGTGTATTCTAGCTATAGAGTACCAGCTATTATTTAAAAATAGTTAGAGGTAGAATTAAAATAGTCATAAGACAAATAGATTTGATGTTTTTGTACATTATACATGCTTAGGCCATATGATCTAGCCAGGACTTTGTCATGAGTCATAATTGCTACTTTTTTATGCTTACTCGATAGTTTGTGTAACTATGGGGAATCCCACATTCAATGGGAACCCCCATGTTCCTCTAGATATGAACAGGAGCACTGAAATCCCGCTTCTATATCCGGTTCTGCCTTGCTTCAATTTCCTGCCCAGTTTTAAATTGGCAGTGAAAATTTCATCCTGAATGTCTCGAGAATATTTGCAGCCATTATAGTTATTCACGTGGCACACTTCAGGCATTGGTTATGTTAGTGTTGGAGACAGAGAGAGAGAAGGAGGAAATAAAACAGGAGAAAATGAGAAATAAAAGCAAGATGAGGAAAGTAAGTGAAATTGCAGACTAAGCTAAAGGGAGCAGCTAAGGGAGGGGCGAATAAACTCCTAACCCTGCTTGACCTCTCTGTAGCCATTGACAGTCCCCAACCGCAACATCCTCCTCCAGTGTCTCTCCTCCATTGTCCAGCTGAATGGGATTCCTTCATTCAGTTTCACTCGTCTTCTCCATCTCTGTAGACAGAGCTTCTCCAGCAATGACACCTCTTCCCAACTCTACACCATTATCTCTGGATCGATCCTTTTCCCCCTCCTTGTCTTCATCTATATACTCTTTCTTGTATCATTCAAAGACACAGCCCAGTGGAGGCGGATTCAGGAGCAAGTGGGGTGGGAAAGTCCTGGAAAAAGACTTCGGATTGGGATCTCACATGATCACCCCCGCTCTTCCGACTTTCCCAGGAGATTTGCAAGTCCAACAGGGAACCCCAGTGGGTCTGGTAGGAAGCCAATTGTGGTAGTTTAAAAGGCAATTAAGAGCCTTTTTAGGCATAGAATCCCTATTTGCCAACAGTGCACAGGTCACACACTGCATCTATAACTCGCCAAGTTGGAGAAGGCAAGTGCAGGGCAGGAAGTCATTGTCGAGTGAAAATGACCTGATATGAGCAGTATAAAAGTTGAAACTGGCAAGCCTGTGGTCAACCACAGTGAAAGGCTTGTGCTGACAGGAGCAGTTCCTTCAGATTAAACTCATTGATTTTGTGGGAACAGCAACTTTGTGCCACTTATTGCAAGTGTCTTGGATACCACTGATCCTGCAGGTTTTGTTTTTTTTCGGGTTTTTGGTGGGGGGGTGCGTTCAGCATCATTTTTATGGCATTTTGCCCTTTGGGATTGGAGATCTACCATGGTTCTTGTTTTCCTTTTGGTTGGGGTCTTAGTGCCTGTCCCAGGAAAGCTTCAAGCAAAAAATGGCTGTAACCAACACCCAAGTTTCAAGCCAGGGGATGCGTAACACTGTTAGGGTGGCGGTGAAAGATAGCGAAGGACACGCATCCATCAACCCCATCTTCTTCATTAAGTGAGTCCTGTTTGAATGCTGTGGATTCCAAGCTGCAGACATTTTTGCCTGCAGGATTTCCCCAGCAGTGGCTATTTTGATATGACGTTCAAGAACGTGGCAGGATGCATCAAGTTTCTGAAGATCTTCAAGGAGAGAGGAAACCAGGTGCCACTCATAGCAGAGTGGCTCTTTATGCTGCCGTCGCAACAGAACCGGGTGGTGACCATCTATCTCCATAACTCCCATATTCCTGTCGTGGATGTGCTCACTTTTCCATGCCAGGTACGTCGAGGTGGCTGGGAGCAGCACCGTGGTCAAGGACGCATTTCGGATTTGGATCAGCAAACAGCAGGTCAAGGTGACCTTGAAGGTGGATGCTAACGGAGCCATCATCCATCCTCCCTCTGACTTCACTACTGGGGGAAGTCAAGGCTTCTTGGTTCACACGGGGCAGCCCAGAGTTTGTCGTACTTACAGCAAATCTGGTCATGTGGCGGCCAACAGCAGCACAGTTGTCCGCAAGAACTGCAAGCAGGAAGGCCATCAGACAAAGGACTGCAAGCAGAGTAAATGCTGCAACCTGTGTGGTGGTGCAGGCCACCTCTACAAGGCCTGCCCCAAGCGCTGCCTCAGTTACACACAGGCGGCGAGGATCAAGGAAAGGCTGGAGAAAGGAACGGTGAACGCGCCTGGTGCTGCGAAGGAGACCAGCAACCTTCCCCCCTACTGAGGAAAATCGATCTAATAAGGAGAAGATAGGGGAGGGAGCTGCAGCAAGCTACCCAACACCAATCCTGTGCCTGGAACTACCTCCTTAACAGACAGCATCAATAGAGGAGAAACCGGGTGAGTGACAGGTGGTCAAAAGGAAAACTGCAAAAAAGACCCCAAAAAAAGAACAGGCCACCACCCAAACCCATGGCAAGAGGAGGCTAACGTCTGAGACGGACTACAGCAGCTGCTCTTCATTGGATGAGGAAAGGCCGGAAAGATGTCACCTGCAAAAGAAACAGCAAAATGCAAAGGAGCTGGAAGAGAAAATCCCCCAGCTCCGAAACACTGGAAGCTGTGATGGGTCCAGTGCACCCCAACCAAAAAGCACTGAACCCAGTGAGATGCACAGCGCACCCCAGCTCCGGGAGACCGGGAACAGTGAAGCGCCCAGCGCACCCCAGCTCTGGGAAGCCAGGAGCCGCAACGCCCTCGAAGAGGAACAGAGGTTAAAGACATCACCAGCAGAGGATAGTAAAAACTTTGCTGTCTACAAGACCCCCCGATGTCACCCTGGTGGAACAACCGTCCTCCCCGCCCCCCCACCCCCGTGAGTGACCAGGACAGTTTTCTGAGCCCAGTGACTGTGCAACGGTTTGCAAACGCTATGAGTATGTAGGATAGGTCAGTAGAGATGCAGTGGCAGACATTTAAGGGGATTTTTCAGAATACACAGAATAGATGCATTCCAATGAGAAAGAAAAATTCCGGAGGGGGGTGGGGGGGGTGTGGGGAACCCGCCATCCATGTTGAACTAAACCGTTAAAGATAGTATCGAACTATAATTGCGCAAAGATGGGTGGCAGGTCAGAAGATTGGACAGAATACAAAAAACAGCAAAGATTGACAAGGAAGGTAAAATTAGAGTACGAGAGAAAGCTAGCTAGAAATATAGTAACAGTTTCTATAGATATTTTAAAAAAGAGTTAACAAAGTGAACATTGGTCCTGTAGACAGCGAGTCTGGGGAATTAATAATGGATAATAAGGAGATGGCAGATGAATTTAACAGGTATTTTTGCATTGGTTTTCACTATTGAGGATACAAGTAACATCCCAGAATTAGCTTTAAGTCAGGAAATGGAAGGGAGGGAGGAACTCAAGAAAATTACAATCACCAGGGAAGTGGTACTGAACAAATTGTTGGAGCTGCAGGCTGACAAGTCCCCGGGTCCTGATGGACTTCATCCTAGGATCTTAAAAGAAGTGGCTAGTGAGATAATTGATGCGTTAGTTTAAATTTTCCAAAATTCCCTAGATTCAGGGAAGGTTCCGCTAGACTGGAAAATAGCAAATATAAGTCCTTTATTCAAAAAAGGAGACAGAAAGCCAGAAACTACAGGACAGTTAGTTTAACATCTGTCTTAGGGAAAATGTTAGAAGCTATTATTAAAGATGTTACAGCAGGACACTTAGAAAAATTGAAGTTAATCAGGCAGAGTCAACATGGTTTTGTGAAAGGGAAATCATGTTTAACCAATTTATTGGAGTTCTTTGAGGGAGTTACATGTGCTGTGGCTGAAGGGGAACCGGTGAATGTATTGTATTTAGATTTCCAGAAGGCATTTGATAAGGTGCCACATCAAAGGTTATTGCAAAAAATAAAATCTCATGGTGTAGGGACATATTGGCATGGATAGAAAATTGGCTAGCTAACAGGAAATAGAGTAGGCATAAATGGGTGATTTTCTGGTTGGCAGGATGTAACGAGTGCTGTGCCACAGGGATCTATGCTGGGGCTTAACTTTTTACAATTTATATAAATGACTTAGATGAAGGGACTGAAGGTATGGTTGCTAAATTTGCTGATGACACAAAGATAGGTAGGAAAGTAGGTTGTGAAGAGGACATAAGGAGGCTACAAAGGGATATAGATAGGTTAAGTGAGTGTGCAAAAATCTGGCAGATGGAGTATAATGTTGGAAAATACAAAGTTGCCCATTTTGGCCGGAAGAATAACAAAGAAGCATATTATCGAAATGGTGAGAGATTGCAGAGCTCTGAGATGTAGAGGGATTTGGGTATCCTAGTGCATGAATCGCAAAAGATTAGTATGCAGGTACAGCACGTAATTAGGAAAGCTAATAGAATGTTATCATTTATCGCAAGGGGAATTGAATACAAAAGTTGGGAGGTTATGCTTCAGCTATACAGGGCATTGGTGAGACTACATCTGGAGTACTGTGTGCAGTATTGGTCTCCTTATTTAAGGAAGGATGTAAATGCATTGGACGCAGTTCTAAGAAGGTTTACTAGACTGATACCTGGAATGGGTGGCTATCTTTGGAGGAAAGATTGGACAGGATAGACTTGTATCCACTGGAATTTAGAAGAGTAAGAGGCGACTTAATTGAAACATATAAGATCCTGAGGGGTCTTGACAGAGTGGATGTGGAAAGGATGTTTCCCTTGTGGAAGAATCTAGAACCAGGGATCACTCTTTAAAAATAAGGGGTCGCCCATTTAAGACAGAGGTGAGGAGAAATATTTTCTCTGAGGGTCGTGAGTCTTAGGAATTCTCTTCCTCAAAAGGTGGTGGAAGCAGAGTCTTTGAATATGTTTAAGGCAGAGGTAGATAGATTCTTGACAAGCAAGGGGGTGAAAAGTTATCGGGCGTAGGTGGTAATGTGGATAAATCAGTTCAGCCATGAACTTATTGAATGGTGGAGCAGGGACGAGGGGCCGAGTGGCCTACTCCTGTTCCTAAGTTGTATGTTTGTATGTTCGTATGTAACATACCTAAGGACTGGGACTAGTAAGGACACCTGGAGTGGTAAGCAACATCCAGTTTTAAATGGGTTTAAAGATTGCTTCCATTAACATGCGTAGCATTAAGTCCACTATGCAATGTGTTTCGACCTTGGGTTGCCTTGCCAAAGTCAAAGCCAACCTACCGTTTCTGCAGGAGTGTGGAATACTGTACCTAAGCACCAACAGGATGGTCGGGATGATGATCCCATGGACCATCGATCTGGTCAGGAGAAATGATTCCAGTTCCTCCAGCCTGGGGATTCTGCTGTGGGGAGGCAACCTCACCATCAACCTCATCGTAATAGACGTAACGTACAACAATGCTCCGCTCTGGTTAATCGACGTGCATGCCCCGGCTCCAAACAGCGAGCGGCTGACTGTCCTCCAGCAGCTCCCACTGCAGCTGGCGACATCCAGGCCGGTTATTCTCGGAGGTGACTTCAACTGCATCATCGATGCAGCTGGATGATCTGGCAGTGACGCCAGCAAACTGGACACCACGTCCAGACTCCTGATGGAAACAGTGAAAGATGCCAAGCTGCACGACATCTTCAGCAACCCTGCAGACAGAGCACAGTGTAGATACACCTGGTTAAGACCAGACGGGGCTGTCTGTTCCAGGATTGACTTCCTTTTTGTATCCTGAGCATTCACAGTCAGATCCACCGATGTTCATCTCTGACCACTGCCTCCTGCTGGCTAACTTACTTACAGGACAACCAGCGGCTTAGCAGGAGGACATGGAAGCTGAACGTAAAACTGTTGACTGCAGAGAACATTGAGGAACTCAAAAGGAATTACAAAGGTTGGAGAACTGAAGCCCCTCTTTGAGTCTCTGGCGCACTGGCGGGAAGTGATCAAGGCGACCATGAAGAGTTTCTTCATCCTCAAAGGTGTTCGGAGGGTGAGAGAGAGACAGAGGGAAATGTCACGATTCCAGAAAAGAATGCAGAATCTGCTCCTTCTGGAGTCGATGGGCGTCGAGGTCAAGGAGGATCTCCAAAAGGTGAAGAGCCAGCAAGCCTCGCTGTTTGTTGCGGAGGCCTCCAAGATCATCTTCTGGACCAGAGGCTGCTCCGTTGAGCAGGATGAGACATGCTTGTGTCTCTTCTTCCAAAAGTACACAGAGAGAGCTCTGTGATCAGCAACCTGAAGGAAGAGGATGGCTCGGTAACATCATTGTAGTCTGACGTACTAAGGATCAGCAAATCCTTTTATGCTGAGTTGTACGACGTGAAGCCCACAGACAGCATGGCCTCCCTGTCATCTATCATGAAGATCTTCGATGAAAGTACATGGGAGAGTCTGGACAAACCACGAACTCTGGACGAGTTGACAAAGGCCATCAGGTCCTCCAAGACGAGTAAAGCTCCCAGAAATGACGTCTTACTGTTTTGAGTTGTATTCGGCTCTGTGGGATTGGATTGGCCCAGACCTGCTGGAAGTGTATGAGAGTATGTTTCTGGCCAGCAGCATGTCAGAATCCATGAGAAAAGGCATCCTCACCCTCATCTACAAGCGGAAGGGGAAGAGGGAAGAAATCAGATATTGGCTTCCCTGTACATGGACGACGTCACCATCTTCTGCTCGGGTTCCGCTTCCGTTCACAGGCTGAGACAGATCTCGGGAACCAAAGTAAATTGCAGCAAGACTGAAGTCATGTTCTTCGGGAACCGGGCAGACCGATCCTTTGTTCCCTTCACTGTCAGGTCAGACTACCTGAAGGTGCTGGGGATATAGTTCAGAGGGACTGGGGCGTGCGCCAAAAACTGGAAGGAGTGAGCAGCCATGGTGAAACAGAAACTGGTAATGTGGGAGCGACGCTCCCTCTCCATTGCGGGTAAGAACCTGGTCATCAGGTGCTCTCGGTGTTACTGTACGTGGTGCAGGCCTGGCCCATACAGCACTCGTGTGCTGTGGCGATCACCCGAGCCATCTTCCACTTTATCTGGAGATCGAAAAATTGACCACGTCCACAGGGACACGATGTTTAAACCTCTGGATAAAGGTGGAAAAAACGTACCCAATGTCACCCTCATTCTGATGGCCACCTTTTGTGTGCGGCTGCATTAAGCTGTGCGTAGTACCCCAGTATGCAAAAACCAAGTGTCACTTCATGCTGAGGTTCTATCTGGGCCCAGTGTTGCGAAAGATGGATCTGGCCACATTGTCGCGGAACACTCCATTCAGTTGGACCATGCCGTACCACCTATACTTTGGGAAAAAGTTTGTGCAGGAAAACACTTTTGACCACAAATCCATCAAGCAGTGAATGTCCTCGAGGCTCTGTGGGAAAAGGAGATGGTGAATCCTTTTAGATGGTTCTCTGAGCAGACTGTCCAAGTCGTTTGGCAGAATGCCTCATCACCAGAACTTTCAAACAAGCACAAAGACATAGCTTGACTGGTGGTGAGAAGGGCCCTCCTCATCAGATCCTTCCTGCATGCCCGGAGTGTCTCCATCTCTGTACGCTGCCCTCGCGGTGGCTGTGGTGGGGAAGAGACAGTTGACCACCTCCTTCTGGAATGTGCCTTTGCAAAGCAGGTGTGGAAAGAGATGCAGTGGTTTTTGTCAAGGTTCATCCCATGCAGCTCCGTAACACAGGACTCCGTGCTAAATGGGCTGTTCCCGAGATGCACACAGAGATAAACATCAACTGTTGCTGGAGGATCATCAACTTGGTGAAAGATGCTCTTTGGTCTGCCCGAAACTTGCTGGTCTTCCAGTGCAAAGAGTTGTCCACGACCAAGTGTTGCAGACTGGCACATTCCAAGGTTCAGGACTACGTGCTGAGGGACGCACTAAAGCTTGGGGTAGCCGCCGCAATGGCTCAATGGGGAAAGGCCACTGTGTAAGGTCCTTCCGCCATAGTGAATTGAGGGGCTGGATCCATATATGCACCAAAAATGTTTTTGCTATTTAATGCAAATGTACATTGCATATTAAATGGAATGGCAAGAGTTGTGAGGCACCTAATGTTCTGTATTGATGGAATCTGATCTTTATTACACTTTCCGAAATGTCAAATTTGAACCATTTTGCAATGTATTTTTTACAAATTTTTATGAATAATGTATATTTTTGGAAAAAAATCTTAGTTACCACTGAGGGTCATCTCACCTAATTGCCTGTCAGACTTTGCTATGACATGGGGTCTACATATTCTGAAGTTGGTTGGACCTCTGTGGAGGAGGTGCCGCATCCTCTAGCTCAGCAACCACAGTGACAGGGACAGCAACTCTAGCAGCAGCTGCCTTCTCCACGCCACATGCAGCTGGACTGAATAGAGGGGATGGACGCAGGGCCGCACCTTAAAGGCAGAAACACCCTCAGCGCAGGATCTGTAGGCCAAGGGTCAGCTTCCACAACCTCTCTGAACAACTGTGCCTCTGAAGGCTCAGGCTGTTGTGCAAGGTGGTCGCGGACCTCCACAGCCTCTTGGAAGAAGACCACCACCCAAGAGGAGCAGGTGACCACCCATTACCCATAGCTGTTGAGTGATCACAGCCCTCCATTTCTTTGCGTCCAAGTCCTTCCAGGGTTCAGCTGCTGATGTACGTAAGATCTCGCAATTTGAAGCCTAAAATCCAACAGCCAGGTCACCAGTGCCTTGTTTTTGAGGGCTTCCAACGACATCAACTTTAAGATAAATAAGGCCACTCAAATCCAGAGGGCTGTTGGCTTTGTTTCCCTCATGGGATTTCCACAGGTCCAAGCGATTGTAGACTGCACCCATGTGACAATGAAGGCGCCTTCGGAACAGCCAGGCGAACTTGTCAATCTGATGGGATTCTATTCCTTTAATGTGCAGCGGGTATGTGACCACCACAAGAGGATAGTGCAATTGTGCGCCAAGTATCCAGGGAGCTGCTGTGACTCTTTCATCCATGGCAGTCCCAGGTTCCGCCACTCTTCTCTCTACCAGACAGCTTCAGCATTTGGCTCCTAGGGTACAAGTAATACCCACTTAAGACCTGGCTGATGGCCCCAGTGAGAAACCCAACCACAGAGGCACAGGAGAGGTACAATCAGAACCATATTACCACCAGGGCCATAAGAGAGCAAGCCACTGGCTTTCTCAAAATAAGGTTCTGTTGCCTTGACCGATCTAGAGGCTCCCTTCAATACACCCCAGCAAGGGTCTCGCAGATAATAGCAGTGTGCAGTTGCCTGGTGCTGCAGGGAGGACTGAAGCTGGCACTAGAAGAAGGGGAAAAGTGCACAGCATCCTTGGAGGAGGAGGAGGAGCATCCTGATGTACCGTTGGGGCCTGCAGCCGCAGACCTGCCTGTGACAGCCTCATCTAGGCATGCCTCACTTGAGAAGTGTGCTTATAGCATTGAAATCTTCCCATCACAACCCAGTGCAAAGGCCCCATCACCCCCACCAGCAATCCTGCTCCCTACAGACACGTGTGCACACATCGCATTCACATCATCAAGGCAGCTCATGCTATTTGCTGGCATTTAACTAACTAGGGTCAATGGGGATCCAAGAAAATTGAGGCCATGACAATAAGTAGTTCACCAAATCTCTTTTTTTCATTCAAATAATGAGCATCAATGTGACACTTATCTTATCTCTTTTCTTATCTTTGGCCTCCTTGTCTCGAGAGACAATGGGTAAGCGCCTGAAGGTGGTCAGTGGTTTGTGAAGCATTCCTGGAGTGGCTATAAAGGCCAATTCTAGAGTGGCAGACTCTTCCAAAGGTGCTGCAGATAAAATTGGTTGACAGGGCTGTTACACAGTTGGCTCTCTCCTTGCGCTTCTGTCTTTTTTCCTGCCAACTGCTAAGTCTCTTCGACTCGCCACTCTTTAGCCCCATCTTTATGGTTGCTAACCAGCTCTGGCGATCGCTGGCAACTGACTCCCATGATCAGTGTCACAGGACTTCATGTCGTGTTTGCAGACGTCTTTAAAACGGAGACAAGAATGGCCGGTGGATCTGATACCAGTGACGAGCTCGCTGTACAATGTGTCCTTGGAGATCCTGCCATCTTCCATGCGGCTCACATGGCCAAGCCATCTCAGGCGCCGCTGGCTCAGTAGGGTGTATATGCTGGGGATGTTGGCCGCCTCGAGGACTTCTGTGTTGGAGATGCGGTCCTGCCACCTGATGCCAAGGATTCTCCGGAGGCAGCGAAGATGGAATGAATTGAGACGTCGTTCTTGGCTGACGTACGTTGTCCAGGCCTCGCTGCCGTAGAGCAAGGTACTGAGGACACAGGCTTGATACACTTGGACTTTTGTGTTCTGTGTCAGTGCACCATTATCCCACACTCTCTTGGCCAGTCTGGACATAGCAGTGGAAGCCTTTCCCATGCGCTTGTTGATTTCTGCATCGAGAGACAGGTTACTGGTGATAGTTGAGCCTAGGTAGGTGAACTCTTGAACCACTTCCAGAGTGTGGTCGCCGATATTTATGGATGGGGCATTTCTGATGTCCTGTCCCATGATGTTCGTTTTCTTGAGGCTGATGGTTAGGCCAAATTCGGTGCAGGCAGCCGCAAACCTGTCGATGAGACTCTGCAGACACTCTTCTGTGTGGGATGTTAATGCAGCATCGTCAGCAAAGAGGAGTTCCCTGATGAGGACTTTCCGTACTTTGGTCTTCGCTCTTAGACAGGCAAGGTTGAACAACCTGCCACCTGATCTTGTGCGGAGGAAAATTCCTTCTTCTGAAGACTTGAACGCATGAGAGAGAAGCAGGGCGAAGAAGATCCCAAACAGTGTAGATGCGAGAACACAGCCCTGTTTCACGCCACTCAGGATAGGAAAGGGGTCTGTTGAGGCGCCGCTATGCTGAATTGTGCCTTTCATATTGTCATGGAATGAGGTGATGATACTTCGTAGCTTTGGTGGGCATCCAATCTTTTCTTGTAGTCTGAAGAGACCACGTCTGCTGACGAGGTCAAAGGCTCTGGTGAGATCAATGAAAGCAACGTAGAGGGGCATCTGTTGTTCACGGCATTTCTCCTGTAGCTGGCGAAGGGAGAACAGCGTGTCAATGGTGGATCTCTCTGCTCGAAAGCCACACTGTACCTCAGGGTAGACACGCTCAGCCAGCTTCTGGAGCCTGTTTAAAGCGACTCGAGCGAAGACTTTCCTCACTATGCTGAGCAGGGAGGTTCCACGGTAGTTGTTGCAGTCACCGCGGTCACCCTTGTTCTTATAGAGGGTGATGATATTGGCATCGTGCATGTCCTGTGGTACTGCTCCCTTGTCCCAGCACAGGCAAAGCAGTTCGTACATTGCTGAAAGTATAGCAGGCTTGGCACTCTTGATGATTTCAGGGGTAATGTCGTCCTTCCCAGGGGCTTTTCCGCTGGCTAGAGAATCAATGGCATCACAGAGTTCCGATTTTGTTTGCTGTATGTCCAGCTCATCCATGACTGGCAGAGACTGGGCTGCATTGAGGGTGGTCTCAGTGACAACATTGTCCCTGGAGTACCGTTCTAGGTAGTGTTCCACCCAGCGGTCCATTTGTGTGCGTTGGTCAGTGATTATGTCCCCTGATTTAGATTTGAGGGGGGGCAATCTTCATGATGGTTGGCCCAAAAGCCCTCTTAATGCCATCATACATTCCTCTGATATTTCCGGTGTCAGAGGCCAGCTGAATGTGACTGCATAGGTGTTGCCAGTAGTCATTTGCGCAGTGCCTGGCTGTTCTTTGTGCAGTGCTTCTGGCTGCTTTAAGTGCTATGGATGTTAACTCGCTGGGGGCTTTCTTGTAGTTCAGCAGTACAATGTGCTTAGCAGCTATGACAGGTTCCAGCTCTTCAATGAGATTGAAACCAGTCTGCATTCCGCTTCACACGTTTGCCAAAGGTGGTCATTGCTGAGTCAAAAATGGTGTCTCTAATGTGGGCCCACTTGGTCTCTGCATCCCCTGTGTGACACTAACATTTTAATAAGCACCTAAGTGATTCCCTTTGTGTAACTAAGACCTTTTCCTCGTACATTTTCTATTGCATCTACATGGTGCTACACCTGTGGCTTCAGCAAAGCTAGAGGCAGGCTGCTCGTTCCCCTGGTCTGACATATGAGATGCCCGTGGAGGGCATCCTCTGAGTTTTGGAGCCACTGAGTGCCCCGCCAAAGACTACCCCACCTGTATCTGTGCAGAGGTAGACTCGGTCATCAGTCTTAGTCACAGGGGTGAGAGATAAGGCCATAAAGTCCTGTTTGACAAATTTATTAGAGTTTTTTTAGGATGTTATTAGTTGGGCAGCTAAAGGGGAACTAGTAGATGTAGTATACCTGGATTTTCAAAAGGCATTCAATAAGGTGCCACACAAAAGGTTAATCGGCAAGATAAGGGCTCATGGAGTTGGAGGTAATATATTAGCATGGATAGATGATTGGTTAACAAACAGCAAGCAAAGAGTGGGCATAAGTGAGGCATTTTCAAGTTGGCAGGCAGTAAGTAGCAAGGATCAGTGCTGGGCCTCAGCTGTTTACAATCTATATTAATGACTTCGATGAAGAGACAGAGAGTAATGTATCTAAGTTTGCTGATACAAAGGTAGGTGGAAAGGTAAGCTGTGGGGAGGATACAGAGAGGCTACAAAGGGATATAGACAGGTTAAGTGAGTGGGCGACAAGATGGCAGATGGAACGTAAAGTAGGGAAGTGTGAAGTTGTTCACTTTGGTCGTAAGAATAGAAAAGCAGAATATTTTTTAAAAGGTGTGCAACTTGTAAATGTTGATGTTCAGAGAGTCTTGGGTATGCTTGTACAAAGAATGCAGGAAGTTAACATGCAAGTACAACAAGCAATTATGAAGGCAATTGGCATGTTGGCCTTTATTGCAGGGGGATTGGAGTAGAGGAATATGTAAGTATTGCTACAGTTGCGCAGAGTTTAGGTGAGACCACATCTGGAATATTATGTGCAGTTTTGGTCTCCACATTTAAAAAAAGGATGTACTTGCATTGAAGACAGTGTAGCAAAGGTTCACTAGATCGGTCCCTGGGAGGAGGGGGTTGTCCTATGATGAGAGGCTGAGTAAATTGTGCCTGTATTCTCTGGAGTTTAGAAAGATGAGAGGTGATCTCATTGAAACATCTAAGATTCTAAAGGGGCTGGATAAGGTAGACATAGAGATTATTTCCGCTGGCCAGGGAATCTAAAACACGGGGCAACAGTCTCAGGATGAGAGGCCGATCATTTAGGACTGAGATGAGGAGAAATTACTTCACTTAAAGGGTTGTGAATCTTTGCAATTCTCTACCCCAGAGGGTTGTGGATGCTCCATCGTTGAATGCATTCAGTGCTGGGATAGACAGAGTTTTGGTCTCTCAGAGAATCAAGGGATATGGCGAGAAGGCAGGAAAGTGGAGTTGAAGCCTAAGATCAGCCATGATCATTTTGAATGGCAGAGCAGGTTCGATGGGCCATATGGTCGACTCCTGCCCCCATTTCTTGTGTCCTTGTGTCCTTAAAGTGGGGGCTCCTTGTGAAGAGACCCCAGTGGCAGCAGCCTTTCTCCATCTACCTCCACTTCCCTGCTAATCAAGAGCGAGAGAGCACTTGGCTGCGTATGAGCGTGGCGTTCATCCACTAAGGCGATGCTTTGATTGATGCTGTGTATATCTTCATGAGGTTGCCCACTCTTTCAGTGGAGCTGGTCATCAGTTCAATGCCTGAGACATCACAGCATTCATTCTAGAGATGGCTCCTCCATTTTCTGTGCAAGGTTGCGCACTGCCTTTGGAGGTTCTGACTGATGCCCTCACATTTCCTGTTGCTGCTCCACAAGCACCCATTTAGTGCATGACACCCAAGGCTTAGCATCTGTACCCAGCTGATCAGAGCTTGAAGTGTCCTTCACCTTCTGACAGGGACTTTCCACTGCTGTCCTTGTCTCCAACACCTGTTGCTGCTCACGTAATGCGCTCCTGACCATGTGCCACCCTATCTAACTGAGAAGCTGGACCCACCAAGGTGTGGTTATCTGCGCTGGTGGATGATGTGCAGCAGTCATATGAGTGCATTTTCAGAATGCTGGTCTTCCTCTGAAGACTTCATGGGCTCATCCCTAATTGCCTGCATTGGCTCCACTGTTAGTTAATCCTGAACCTAGGTGAAATAGGGTTTCAAGATAACATCATGCAGATCATGGCATTTAATGTATTGGAGACATTGATTCATCATGAGTGACAGTTATGTGACAAGTGGCAGTATGATATAAATGCTGTCACCCGGTCTCTGGGCTACCCCCATCTCTCCATCGATAACAGCCTGTACTGGTGCCACCCTGCCAATCTCCAGGGTTTCTTCTTCCATCGATGTCAGGATGGCCGTTCCAATCCCGGTTCTCTACCTCTCCCTGGAATTATGGGAACTCTTCTCCTGTAATGAGAAAAAGCCAAGAGTTAGGAATGTGAGGAGTTAAGCTGAGGATGGATGGTAGACACTTGAGGGTGGCTGTGAGGAAACGGAGCGAGAGGGCACTAGGTTGAGTGTTGTATGTTGACTTCGAGATTTCAGGATGAAGCTGGAAAGAAAGGGATGTGTGTGACAGTAAGGTGTGTCAGTCAGAGGAGTGCTGTGCAGAAGACTGCTAGGGAGGTGGGAGAGTGATGGCTGCCAGCTGAGAGTTACAGGACACTCACCTTGCCAGACCTCATGAGGTCGTTGAACCTTCTCTGGCACTGTATCCAGCTCCTCGGCCCAACACTTTGGTTAATGACTGTCCACCCTCCCTGATTGGGCGGGGAACCCAGCGATGGGCACTTGATTGATTTGCTCTGGCAAATCCGAGAGTCAGGTTTCCTGACCCCCAAAAGTGTTCCCACCAGGGACTGAGGAGATTCCACCCACAGGGTGAGGTCCCATACCTACATTGACAATGTATATATTGAGATTATCTCTCCACCACCTCTCTCGACCCACCAACTGCCTCTGTGTTATCAGACTGCTGGCCCAGCATCCAGTCCTGGCTGAGCCACAATTTCTTTCAGTTAAACCTTGTGAAGAAGGAAATATTATCACTATATCCTCACCATTGATCCCATTACCCACACCAGCCAGTGTCTCAGGTGGAATCAGACTTTCTGAATCATTGAAGCCCTTATGTCACCTTTTGAGCAACTGACCTCATATTCACTCCATCACGTGGCTGCCAACCACCACCTCTCTAACAGCACCCACCACTGCCCTGTGTCAGCTTATTGCGCATCCAGCTCTGGCTGCTTGTGCACACTCCAACCACACACCCCCCTCCTCCACCCCACCAACTACCTTGTCTCACTGTTGTCATCTATGCTTTTAAATTGTCTTGGCTCTCCCTAAATTTTACTGCCTCTTTATCTCCCTCTCCTCCTTTAAGATTACTCTTCAAATCCTTCAAGACTATACTTCAAATGGACCAAGATTTTCGTTACTGCTCTTACTAGCCCTTCCTTTAGCTCTGTGTTGATTTTTGTTTGATTGTGCTTTTGTGAAGCACCTTGGACCATTTTTCTACATTAAAGATGCTATATAAATGAAAGTTGTTGTTGATACTGAACTGCTTCATCTGGTTTGGCTGTAAGTGATGCTAATTACAGAATTTAAAAACCAGAAAATTGGTCATAGTTCTTCACAGGATGCTTCAAATTATAATTGTGCAGTCAGGGTTTTTTATTCTTTCTTGGGATGTCGGCATCACTGGCTAAGCCAGCATTTGTTACCCATCCCTAATTGCTCTTGAGAAGGTGGTGGTGAGCTGCCTCCTTGAACCGCTGCAGTTCGTCTGGTGTGGATACATCCACAGTGCTTTGAGGGAGGAAGTTCCAAGATTTTGATCCAGCGACAGTGAAGGAACAGCATTATAATTGCAAGTCAGGATGGTGCGTGACTTGGAGGGGAACTTGCAGGTGGTGGTGTTCCCGTGCATCTTCCTCCTTATTCTTCAAGGTGGAAGAGGTTGCTGGTTTGGAAGGTGCTGTCGCTGGGTCAAAATCCTGGAACTCCCTTCCTAACAGCACTGTGGGTGTACCTACCCCAAATGGACTACAGCGGTTCAAGAAGGCAGCTCACCACCACCTTCTCAAGGGCAATTAGGGATGGGCAATAAATGCTGGCCTGGCCAGCGTCGCCCACATCCCATGAATGAAAAAAAAAAGGAGCCTTGGTGAGTTGCTGCAGTGCATTTTGTAGATGGTACACACAGTTGCCACTGTGCGTCGGTGGTGGTGGGAGTAAATGTTTAAGGTGATGGATGAAGCAGGCTGGATGGTGTCGAGCTTCTTGAGTGTTGTTGGAGCTGCACTCATCCAAGCAAGTGGAAAGTATTCCATCACACTCCTGACTTGTGCCTTGTAGATGGTGGACAGGCTTTGGGGAGTCAGGAGGTGAGTTACTTGCCGCAGAATTCCCAGCTTCTGAGCTGCTGTTATAGCCACAGTAGTTATGTGGCTGGTCCAGTTCAGTTTTTGGTCAATGATAACCCTCAGGATGTTGATGGTGGGGGATTCAGTGATAGTAATGCCATTGGATGTCAAAGTGAGATGGTTAGATTCTCTCTTATTGGAGATGGTCATTGCCTGGCACTTGTGTGGCGTGAATATAACTTGCAACTTATCAGCCCAAGCCTGAATGTTGTCCAGGTCTTGCTGCATCTGGACATGGGCTGCTTCAGTATCGGAGGAGTTGTGAATGGTACGGTACATCGTACAATCATCAGCGAACATCCCCACATTGGACCTTATGATGGAGGGAAGGCCATTGATGAAGCAGCTGAAGATGGTTAGGCCTCGAACACTACCTTGAGGAACTCCTGCAGCAGTGACCTGGGACTGAGATGATTGACCTCCAACAACCACAACCATCTTCCAACCAGCGGGGAGTTTTCCCCCTTGATCCCATTGACTCCAGTTTTGCTAAAGCTCCTTGATGTCACACTCACACAAATGCTGCCTTGATATTTCGGGCAGTCACGCTCGCCTCACCTCGAGTTCAGCTCTTTTGTCCCTATTTGGACCAAGGCTGTAATGAGGTCAGGAGCTGAGTGGCTTTGGCAGAACCCAAACTGAGCATCGGTGAGCAGGTTATTGCTGTTTAAGTGGCTCTTGATAACACCTTCCATCACTTTGCTGATGATTGAGAGTAGACCGATGGGGCAGTAATTGCCTGGATTGGATTTGTCCTGCTTTTTGTGTACAGGACATACCTGGGCAATTTTCCACATTGTCGAGTAGATGCCAGTGTTGTAGCTGTACTGGAACAGCTTGGCTAGGGGCGTAGTCAGTTCTGCAGCACAAGTCTTCAATACTACAGTCAGAATGTCAGGACCCATTGCCATTGCAGCATCCAGTGCCTTCAACTGTTCCTTGATATCATGTAGAGCGAATCAGATTGGCTGAAGACTGGCATCTATAGAGGGGGCCTCAGGATGTGGTCGAGATGGATCATCCAATCGGCATTTCTGGCTGAAGATGGTTGTGAATGCTTCAGCCTTTTCTTTTGTACTGATGTGCTGGTTCCCCCATCATGAGGTTGGGGATATTTGTGGAGCTTGCTCCTCCTCCTGTTAATTGTTTAATTGTCCACCACCATTCATGACTGGATGTGGCAGGACTGCAGAGCTTTGATCCAATCCATTGGTTGTGGGATCGCTTAGCTCTATCATGTGCTACGTCCATCGCTGTTTGGCATGCAAGCAATCCTGTGTTATAGCTTCAACGGGTTGACACCTTTTTTTTAGGTATGCCTGGTGCTGCTCCTGGCATGCCCTCCTGCACTCCTCATTGTACGTAGAGTCTTTTCTGTCGTTGTGCCACTCCCAATGTAAAGGAGATAATATTTCCACCACTGATGTTAAGTCAAGTGTTTTTTTAAAAGTTCCATTGCTTTGCATATTTCCTTTTTGGGAAATTAATAATTGATAGTTGACTTAAAATATGATCGTGATATGATTCTACAACCAATCTGTATGAGGTCTTAAAAGAAACTAGTGAATGGTGAGTTCTTAACCCTGATTCATGGAAATTTCTTTCAGTTTGTGCCTGATAGTGTGATGATTTGATGGTATTATAAATGAATGCTGCGTTATTTGGGCCTTGAAATTATGCTGTGAAAATAGAAGGGGGAGAAAAACTTGTCTCTATATATTGCCTTTTAATATAAAAAACATTCCAAGGTACTTCATGAGCCGGCACAGGCATGGGAGGCTGAATGGCCACCTTCTGTACTGTATCATTCTGTAATTCTATGATTCTATGAAGAAGCACAAGGAATGAGCTGTGCTTTGGTGGACAAATTAAGTGAATGACTTGTTGAAGCGATTGACTTTCAGAAGGTTTTTAAGGGCGAGAAAGACTGATGGAGGAGTTTAAAGAGGACATTCAGGAGTATAGAACCAAAATGGCTGCAGTTTCTTGACCAATGGTGGTAAGAGGGTAGAGGAATGTACAAAAGAGTTACAGGGACTGGAAGAGACATAAGGCATGCAAACGTTGCAGTGACAAGGTGGTACAAGGCAAGTGTGGATGGATCTGTACAGAGGGGATGAGAATTTTATATTCCCTGCATTTGGGACAGAGAGTCAGTGCAGGTTATCGAGGATGGACTTTATGTAAATAGACTTTGTGCATCATCACAGGAAGTGATGTAACATAATTTGTACAGAACCTTGTGGAGAGTTGTGGAGAAAACCACAGATGCAAGACGTGTTCAATAAATTCCCATTATTTCAACTGTCAGAATATTAAATGGTGGCAGCAGTAAACTAAAGAGAAGATGGAGAAATCTTTGCGTCTATCGGAGAACTTCGAAAAAGTTGTTTGACTGAACCAAGCCGAGGTGTGGCTGAAATGGTTCCAGAGGTTTGCAAGGTATTCTACTACATTGGGTCTCGCGCAGAAGCAAGACAACAAGCAGATCAGTACTCTATTATATGCAATGGGGGAGTGTGCAGACAACATCCTCATTACTCAAGGCATAGATGAAGAGAAGGCTACATAGGAAGATATTTAGGCACTCGAAACTTACTTTAATGTAAGAAGAAATGTCATTGTGGAGCGCGCCCAATTTAATATGCGTACCCAGCAGAAAGGGGAAGAGCACTGATTCATTTATCAATGACTTGTACAAACTCACTGAGGATTGTGAATATGCCTGCTTACGGCATCAGCTGATTAGAGACAGCATTGTGGTCGGGGTATTAGACTACGCCCTTTCGGATCATTTACAGCCAAGGGATAATCTCACGCTAACGAAAGCGATTCAATAGAGCAGACAAGCAGAGGTTAGATGGTTTAACCGATCCGTTGTTCGAGGGGACAGGGAGAGTCCGATCTCGAGAGTAGCAGATTCCATTGAATTCATTAAGAAAACAAAAGGGAGAAATGGCAGTAAAATACAAGAAAGGGTGGAAGAGCACCTAGAGGTAGCAGCAACCAGTTGTGTGGCCGAGAGAGGTGTAAGCCAGAGATGCGGAATGTTTTTGATGCAAAAAGAATGGACACTTTAAGGAAGTGTGTCACAGTAAAAAACCAGCACTGTATACAACTAAAGGAAATTCCCAAGAGGACAAAAACGTTAATGAAGTACATGATATCTACAGTGTAGAAATACCTTTTTAAGGGGAAATCCAGCGAACAAGTGAGAATTGCTGGACAGTAGAAATTCTTGTGGAGGAAACGAGACTAATTTTAAACAGGACACAAGAGCAGCAGTTTCAGTCCTATCAGAAACAGAACCGTGGCTGAAAAAGAAAACTCTCAAACCAACAGGCAAAAAAAATATGGACCTGGAGGCATCGAGTTGAAGATAATGGAGGAGTTAAAGACGACATTGAGTATTTACTTTTTATATTTCTACCCAATATAGCCATGATCAATAAGCCATTATGACAGTTGTTGAACAACGACAATGTTTGGTATTGGAAACAAGCCCAGCAAGAATCATTCAAGAAAAACAAGGGAATGTTAATATCATCAGAGGTGTTTACGACCTGACGCTATTTACCATCATAGCTGTGGATGCGTCATCTGCAGGATTGGCAGCAATCCTATTTCAAATGCAGAGAGATGGGAGACGTATATTTTGCTTCTCGTTCATTAACGGAAATTGAGCAGAGATGTGTATTTAAAGAAAATAAAACTTTGGCAACAACTTGGACATCTGAAAAATTTTCAGATTTTGTCCAAGGTCTTCAATTCAAAATCGAAACAGATCATAAACCGTTGGTTACTCTATTAAACTCAAGGAGCTTGTGAAATTGCCTCCAAGAGTACAGCGATTTAGGTTGATTGATCAGATTTGAAAACTGAATACGTTGCAGGAAAACAACAGGCACTTTATCATAGATTTCAACAGCAGGACCAAAAGAAGGAGATATTTTGCTTCTCAAAGAAGTGGAAGTTTTTGCTTTGATAAGTTTACCTGCTACAGCTCAGAAACTGAGTGAGATCAGGAATGTACAGAAAACAGATGAAGTATGTGCGAAAATCAGGGAATATTGCTTGAATGGATGGCCAGCGTACATGCCACATAACCCTGTTCTAAGACAGTATTACAAACAGGGTTCATCTAAGCATAGTTGATGAGGGATTAGTTATCCTTAGATATTAGATATCTTGGAGAGATTGCACCAAGGTCATCTGGGTGTTATGAAATGTAGAGCCAGGGCAGGACATTCAAAATGGTGGCCTGGAATATTGAAAGAAATTGAAGAGGTGATATTGAGATGCATCATGTGCACTATCTATCGTCAGGAGACGAAAGAACCACTCATCCCATCTAGACCATGGGACTGTCTAGGAATGGATCTTCTTGAGCATGAAAGGAAAATGTTCCCAATAGTAGTTGGTTATTATTTATGGCATATTGAAATTAAACAGCTAAGGACAAAATTCAGAAGCAGATTGAGAGAAATTTTTGCTGTGCATGGAATTCCAGATATTTTAATATGTGACAATGGGCTGCAATTTGTAAATGAATGCTTCAGAGAGTCCATATCACTCGTTCACCAAGGTACCCTCAGGCTAATGGTGAAGCATAGAGAGATGTAAGGGCTGTGAAGGCATTGTTGAAAAAGAATGAAGATCTTCAACCAACACTTCTAAGTTATTGATCGACACCACTTGAGAATAGTTTAGCCCCATGCAAATTGTTAATGGGAAGAAGGTTGAAGACCCAACATCCTACACTCATGTACACTCAAACCACAATTACACGTGGAAGACTTGGAAAAAGTGAGGCAGAGAGAGGATAGAGATCGGCCAAATCAATCAGAGAATTATGACAAATGTCATAGAACAAGAAACCGATCAGACATCCAACCAGGGGAATCAGTCTGGGTTTGAGACCGAAATCGGTTTGGAGAAGTTGTCGAACAATCATCATATCCACAATCAAACATTGTCCAAATTGACCACGGGATGATAAAAAGAAACAGAAGGTGGTGATACCAATCATCTCAAAGGTTTGATGAACCACTGATGCTGCAATCATCCAGCAACCCAGGGAAAGACAACCCGAAGGAAGAATTCGAGTCATCTAACAATGCTACTCATGCATTGTAGAGTCAGAAGGAGGAGCTAGAAGAGTCAAAACCTCAAATACCTTTGAAAGAAAAAAGACCTCATTATGACAGACTTGTAAAAATGCCATAGAGATTATCAATCTGAAAAGAGAAGTCAGAGACTTGGGGGAGATGTAGTATAATGTAATATAATGGATGTTGGGTTATTGGCTGGAGCTCTCTTCTATAGAAAAGAGAATTGGAAGGGTGACCTGATAAAGGTCTTGAAGATTCTGAAAGCATTTGATAGGGTAGATGTGGAGATGTTTTCACTTGCAGGACAGTCCTGAACAAGGGGCTGTAAAGATCAGTCAGTCACTAATAAATCCAATAGGGAATTCAGGAGAAACGTCATTACCCAAAAAGTAGTTAGAATGTAGAATTTGCTACCACAAGGAGTAATTGAGGTGATTAGCACAGATACATTTAACAGGAAGCTGCATAAAGATACGAGGGAGAAAGGAATAGAAAGTTATGTTGATAGGGTTAGATGAAGGAGGATAGGATGCGGCTTTTATGGATCATAAACACTGGCATGAACCTATTTCTGTGTTGTAAATACTATAGAATGATCAAAGAATGGATGAAGGTTTCAGTGGCAGTGACTGTAAGGTTTAGTGTTCCAGTAGAAATGAGTGATTAGCTCTTCCTGCATATTCTGAGTTCCAGGTCTCCGATAGGGCAATGTTGACTAGAAATTCCTGAATAATAAAGGATTACAAATATGGTTATGGACCCATAATCGGGCATTTTCTCAGAAAAAGGGAAATAATTTCCGAGGGAGCCATTCCAATCTAAGCTTAATCATCACTTACTGGTTGGTTTCAGAGTGGCACTGGTGGAGCTGTGTGAGTAGGTTTATGTGCTGCATAAGATATAGGAGCAGGAGTAGGTGATATGGCCTTTCAAGCCTGCTCCATTTTTCAATAAGATCATGTCTTATCTAAGTCACTGATAAAAGACTTAGAGGAAACTAAATTAGTTGGACAGAAAAATTCCAGGAACTAAGCATGGTAAACAGCTAATGAAATATTAGGAGACACAAGTGAGAAACAGAGAGAATAGGAGCAAGAGTAGGCCATTCGGCCCTTCGAGCCTGCTCCGTCATTCATTATGATCATCGCTAATCATCCAACTCAGTAACCTGTTCCTGCTTTCGTCCCATATCCTTTGATCCCTTTAGACCCAAGAGCTATATCTAACTCCTTCTTGGAAACATACAATGTTTTGGCCTCAACTGCTTTCTGTGGTAGCGAATTCCACAGGCTCACCACTCTCTGGGTGAAGAAATTTCTCCTCATCTCAGTCCTGAATGGTTTACCCCGTATCTTTAGGCTATGCCCCTGGTTCTGGACTCTCCCACCATCGGGAACATCCTTCCTGCATCTGCTCTGTCAAGTCCTGTTAGAATTTTATACATTTCTATGAGATCCCCCCTCACTCTTCTGAACTCCAACGAATATAATCCTAACCGACTCGATCTTTCCTCATATGTCAGCCCCGCCGTCCCAGGAATCAGTCTGGTAAACCTTCGCTGCACTCCCTCTATATCAAGAACATCCTTCCTCAGATAACGAGACCAAAACTGCACACAATATTCCATTTGTAGCCTCACCAAGGCCCTGTATAATTGCAGCAAGACATCCCTGCTCCTGTACTCGAATCCTGTCGCTATGAAGGCCAACATACCATTAGCGCTTTTTACTGCCTGTTGCACCTGCATGCTTACGTTCATCGACTGGTGTACGAGAACACCCAGGTCTCGTTGCATATTCCCCTCTCTCAGTTTATAGCCGTTCAGATAATCTGCCTGTTTTTGCTACCAAAGTGGATAACCTCACATTTATCCACATTGTACTGCATCTGTTATGCATTTTCCCACTCATTTAACTTGTCCAAATCACCCTGAAGCCTCTCTGCATCCTCCTCACAACTCACCCTCCCACCCAGTTTTGTGTCATCTGCAAATTTGGATGAACAGTAGTTTCATTCTCATATGTAAATTGCAACATATTGTTTTTAAACCATAACCTTTAGATTAGGTGTTCCTTGTTTAAATTTTCCATTTCTAATCTTACATTGCTCTCTGCGTCATCTTTTAGTTGCTTCCTCCCGAGGCGAAAATCCCAAAGGGGGTGACTTTGGCCAAATACTTTACGTAGAGAGGTGGCGAAGATGGCATCTTAAGCTGCTACACTAATTTAGCACGTGTTTAGTGCAAGTCACCACCTCATGTAAAAGTGTTAAAGCCAGCATAGTAACAGTTTCCCAGAGGACAGTTAAAGCCAGTACTAGTAACAGTTTCCCAGAGGACAGTTAAAACCGCCATGGTAACAGTTTCCCAGAGGACAGTTAAAGCCAGTACCAGTAACAGTTTCCGAGAGGACAGTTACAACCACCAGAGTAACAGGTTCCCAGAGTGCTGTTAAAGCCAATACTAGTAACAGTTTCCCAGAGGACTGTTAAAGCCAGTACTAGTAA
The DNA here is from genome assembly GCF_036365525.1 of Heterodontus francisci. Classification (NCBI taxonomy): domain Eukaryota; kingdom Metazoa; phylum Chordata; class Chondrichthyes; order Heterodontiformes; family Heterodontidae; genus Heterodontus; species Heterodontus francisci. The sequence goes on along the minus strand of NC_090373.1, from coordinate 170,644,567 downwards.
CAGTTTCCCAGAAGACAGTTAAAGCCAGTACTAGTAACAGTTTCCCAGAAGACAGTTAAAGCCAGTACGAGTAACAGTTTCCCAGAAGACAGTTAAAGCCAAGTACTAGTAACAGTTTCCCAGAAGACAGTGAAAGCCAGTACTAGTAACAGTTTCCCAGAAGACAGTGAAAGCCAGTACTAGTAACAGTTTCCCAGAAGACAGTAAAAGCCAAGTACTAGTAACAGTTTCCCAGAGTGCTGTTAAAACCGCCATAGTAACAGTTTCCCAGAGGACAGTTAAAGCTAGGACAAGTAACAGTTTCCCAGAAGACAGTTAAAGCCAGTACCAGTAACAGTTTCCCAGAAGACAGTTAAAGCCAAGTACTAGTAACAGTTTCCCAGAGTGCTGTTAAAACAGCCATAGTAACAGTTTCCCAGAGGACAGTTAAAGCCAGTACGAGTAACAGTTTCCCAGAGGACAGTTAAAGCCAGCACTAGTAACAGCTTCCCAGAGGACTGTTAAAGCCAGTACGAGTAACAGTTTCCCAGAGAACTGTAAAAGCCAGCACTAGTAACAGTTTCCCAGAGGACAGTTAAAGCCAGTACTAGTAACAGTTTCCCAGAGGACAGTTAAAGCCAGTACCAGTAACAGTTTCCCAGAGGACAGTTAAAGCCAGTACTAGTAACAGTTTCCCAGAGGACAGTTAAAGCCAGTACCAGTAACAGTTTCCCAGAGGACAGTTAAAGCCAGTACTAGTAACAGTTTCCCAGAGGACAGTTAAAGCCAGTACTAGTAACAGTTTCCCAGAAGACAGTTAAAGCCAGTACTAGTAACAGTTTCCCAGAAGACAGTTAAAGCCAGTACTAGTAACAGTTTCCCAGAGGACAGTTAAAGCCAGTACTAGTAACAGTTTCCCAGAAGACAGTTAAAGCCAGTACTAGTAACAGTTTCCCAGAGTGCTGTTAAAACCGCCATAGTAACAGTTTCCCAGAGGACAGTTAAAGCCAGTACGAGTAACAGTTTCCCAGAGGACAGTTAAAGCCAGTACTAGTAACAGTTTCCCAGAAGACAGTTAAAGCCAAGTACTAGTAACAGTTTCCCAGAGGACAGTTAAAACCACCATAGTAAACGTTTCCCAGAGGACAGTTAAAACCACCATAGTAACAGTTTCCCAGAGGACAGTTAAAACCACCATAGTAACAGTTTCCCAGAGGACTGTTATAGCCAGTACTAGTAACAGTTTCCCAGAGGACAGTTAAAGCCAGTACTAGTAACAGTTTCCCAGAGGACTGTTGAAGCCAGTACTAGTAACAGTTTCCCAGAGGACTGTTGAAGCCAGTACTAGTAACAGTTTCCCAGAGGACAGTGAAAGCAACCAGAGTAACAGTTTCCCAGAGGACGGTTAAAGCCAGTACTAGTAACAGTTTCCCAAAGGACAGTTAAAGCCAGTACCAGTAACAGTTTCCCAGAGGACAGTTAAAGCCACCATAGTAACAGTTTCCCGGAGGACTGTTAAAGCCAGTACTAGCAACAATTTCCTAGAGTGCTGTTAAAGCCAGTACTAGTAACAGTTTCCCAGAGAACTGTTAAAGCCAGTACTAGTAACAGTTTCCCAGAGGACTGTTAAAGCCAGTACTAGTAACAGTTTCCCAGAGTGCTGTTAAAGCCACCATAGTAACAGTTTCCCAGAGGACTGTTGAAGCCAGTACCAGTAACAGTTTCCCAGAGGACAGTTAAAGCCAGTACTAGTAACAGTTTCCCAGAGTGCTGTTAAAGCCACCATAGTAACAGTTTCCCAGAGGATAGTTAAAGCCAGTACTAGTAACAGTTTCCCAGAGGACAGCTAAAGCCACCATAGCAACAGTTTCCCAGAGGACTGTTAAAGCCACCATAGTAACAGTTTCCCAGAGGATAGTTAAAGCCAGTACTAGTAACAGTTTCCCAGAGTGCTGTTAAAGCCACCATAGTAACACTTTCCCAGAGGACAGTTAAAGCCAGTACTAGTAACAGTTTCCCAGAGTGCTGTTAAAGCCACCATAGTAACACTTTCCCAGAGGACAGTTAAAGCCAGTACTAGTAACAGTTTCCCAGATGGCTGTTAAAGCCACCATAGCAACAGTTTCCCAGAGGACAGTTAAAGCCAGTACTAGTAACAGTTTCCCAGAGGACTGTTAAAGCCAGTAAGAGTAACAGTTTCCCAGAGGACAGTTAAAGCCACCATAGTAACAGTTTCCCAGAGGACTGTTAAAGCCACCATAGTAACAGTTTCCCAGAGGACAGTTAAAGCCAGTACTAGTAACAGTTTCCCAGAGGACTGTTAAAGCCAGTACGAGTAACAGTTTCCCAGAGGACAGTTAAAGCCACCATAGTAACAGTTTCCCAGAGGACTGTTAAAGTCAGTACCAGTAACAGTTTCCCAGAGGACAGTTAAAGCCAGTACTAGTAACAGTTTCCCAGAGGACTGTTAAAGCCAGTACTAGTAACAGTTTCCCAGAGGATAGTTAAAGCCAGTACTAGTAACAGTTTCCCAGAGGACAGTTAAAGCCAGTACTAGCTACTGTTTCCCAGAAGACTGTTAAAGCCAGTACTAGTAACAGTTTCCCAGAGTGCTGTTAAAGCCACCATAGTAACAGTTTCCCAGAGGATAGTTAAAGCCAGTACTAGTAACAGTTTCCCAGAGGACAGTTAAAGCCAGTACTAGTAACAGTTTCCCAGAGGGCAGTTAAAGCCACCATAGTAACAGTTTCCCAGAGGACTGTTAAAGCCTGTACGAGTAACAGTTTCTCAGAGGACAGTTAAAGCCACCATAGTAACAGTTTCCCTGAGGACAGTTAAAGCCAGTACTTGTAACAGTTTCCCAGAGGACTGTTGAAGCCAGTATTAGTAACAGTTTCCCAGAGGACTGTTAAAGCCAGTACTAGTAACAGTTTCCCAGAGTGCTGTAAAAGCCACCATAGTAACAGTTTCCCAGAGGACAGTTAAAGCCAATACTAGTAACAGTTTCCCAGAGTGCTGTCAAAGCCACCATAGTAACAGTTTCCCAGAGGATAGTTAAAGCCAGTACGAGTAACAGTTTCCCAGAGTGCTGTTAAAGCCACCATAGTAACAGTTTCCCAGAGGACTGTTGAAGCCAGTACTAGTAACAGTTTCCCAGAGGACTGTTAAAGCCAGTGCTAGTAACAGTTTCCCAGAGGACTGTTAAAGCCAGTACGAGTAACAGTTTCCCAGAGAACTGTAAAAGCCACCATAGTAACAGTTTCCCAGAGGACAGTTAAAGCCAGTACTAGTAACATTTTCCCAGAGTGCTGTTAAAGCCACCATAGTAACAGTTTCCCAGAGGATAGTTAAAGCCAGTACTAGTAACAGTATCCCAGAGGACTGTTGAAGCCAGTACTAGTAACAGTTTCCCAGAGGACAGTTAAAGCCAGTACTAGTAACAGTTTCCCAGAGAACTGTTAAAGCCAGTACTAGTAACAATTTCCCAGAGTGCTGTTGAAGCCACCATAGTAACAGTTTCCCAGAGGACTGTTGAAGCCAGTACTAGTAACAGTTTCCCTGAGGACAGTTAAAGCCAGTACTCGTAACAGTTTCCCAGAGGACTGTTAAAGCCAGTATTAGTAACAGTTTCCCAGAGGACTGTTAAAGCCAGTACTAGTAACAGTTTCCCAGAGTGCTGTAAAAGCCACCACAGTAACAGTTTCCCAGAGGACAGTTAAAGCCAGTACTAGTAACAGTTTCCCAGAGGACAGCTAAAGCCACCATAGCAACAGTTTCCCAGAGGACGGTTAAAGCCAGTACTAGTAACAGTTTCCCAGAGAACTGTTAAAGCCAGTACTAGTAACAATTTCCCAGAGTGCTGTTAAAGCCACCATAGTAACAGTTTCCCAGAGGACTGTTGAAGCCAGTACTAGTAACAGTTTCCCAGAGGACAGTTAAAGCCAGTACTAGTAACAGTTTCCCAGAGGACAGTTAAAGCCAGTACTAGGTACAGTTTCCCAGAGGACTGTTAAAGCCAGTACTAGTAACAGTTTCCCAGAGTGCTGTTAAAGCCACCATAGTAACAGTTTCCCAGAGGATAGTTAAAGCCAGTACTAGTAACAGTTTCCCAGAGGACAGCTAAAGCCACCATAGCAACAGTTTCCCAGAGGACGGTTAAAGCCAGTACTAGTAACAGTTTCCCAGAGAACTGTTAAAGCCAGTACTAGTAACAATTTCCCAGAGTGCTGTTAAAGCCACCATAGTAACAGTTTCCCAGAGGACTGTTGAAGCCAGTACTAGTAACAGTTTCCCAGAGGACAGTTAAAGCCAGTACCAGTAACAGTTTCCCAGAGAACTGTTAAAGCCAGTATTAGTAACAGTTTCCCAGAGGACTGTCAAAGCCAGTACTAGTAACAGTTTCCCAGAGTGCTGTAAAAGCCACCATAGTAACAGTTTCCCAGAGGACAGTTAAAGCCAATACTAGTAACAGTTTCCCAGAGTGCTGTTAAAGCCACCATAGTAACAGTTTCCCAGAGGATAGTTAAAGCCAGTACGAGTAACAGTTTCCCAGAGGACAACCAAAACCACCATAGCAACAGTTTCCCAGAGGACGGTTAAAGCCAGTCTAGTAACAGTTTCCCAGAGAACTGTTAAAGCCAGTACTAGTAACAATTTCCCAGAGTGCTGTTAAAGCCACCATAGTAACAGTTTCCCAGAGGACTGTTGAAGCCAGTACTAGTAACAATTTCCCAGAGTGCTATTGAAGCCACCATAGTAACATTTTCCCAGAGTGCTGTTAAAGCCACCATAGTAACAGTTTCCCAGAGGATAGTTAAAGCCAGTACTAGTAACAGTTTCCCAGAGGACAGTTAAAGCCAGTACGAGTAACAGTTTCCCAGAGAACTGTTAAAGCCAGTACTAGTAACAATTTCCCAGAGTGCTATTGAAGCCACCATAGTAACAGTTTCCCAGAGGACTGTTGAAGCCAGTACTAGTAACAGTTTCCCAGAGGACTGTTAAAGCCAGTACGAGTAACAGTTTCCCAGAGTGCTGTAAAAGCCACCACAGTAACAGTTTCCCAGAGGACAGTTAAAGCCAGTACTAGTAACAGTTTCCCAGAGGACAACCAAAACCACCATAGCAACAGTTTCCCAGAGGACGGTTAAAGCCAGTACTAGTAACAGTTTCCCAGAGAACTGTTAAAGCCAGTACTAGTAACAATTTCCCAGAGTGCTGTTAAAGCCACCATAGTAACAGTTTCCCAGAGGACTGTTGAAGCCAGTACTAGTAACAGTTTCCCAGAGGACAGTTAAAGCCAGTACTAGTAACAGTTTCCCAGAGGACAGTTAAAGCCAGTACTAGGTACAGTTTCCCAGAGGACTGTTAAAGCCAGTACTAGTAACAGTTTCCCAGAGTGCTGTTAAAGCCACCATAGTAACAGTTTCCCAGAGGATAGTTAAAGCCAGTACTAGTAACAGTTTCCCAGAGGACAGCTAAAGCCACCATAGCAACAGTTTCCCAGAGAACTGTTAAAGCCAGTACTAGTAACAATTTCCCAGAGTGCTGTTAAAGCCACCATAGTAACAGTTTCCCAGAGGACTGTTGAAGCCAGTACTAGTAACAGTTTCCCAGAGGACAGTTAACGCCAGTACTAGTAACAGTTTCCCAGAGAACTGTTAAAGCCAGTACTCGTAACAATTTCCCAGAGTGCTGTTAAAGCCACCATAGTAACAGTTTCCCAGAGGACTGTTGAAGCCAGTACTAGTAACAGTTTCCCTGAGGACAGTTAAAGCCAGTACTCGTAAAAGTTTCCCAGAGGACTGTTAAAGCCAGTATTAGTAACAGTTTCCCAGAGGACTGTCAAAGCCAGTACTAGTAACAGTTTCCCAGAGTGCTGTAAAAGCCACCATAGTAACAGTGTCCCAGAGGACAGTTAAAGCCAGTACTAGTAACAGTTTCCCAGAGTGCTGTTAAAGCCACCATAGTAACAGTTTCCCAGAGGAAAGTTAAAGCCAGTACTAGTAACAGTTTCCCAGAGTGCTGTTAAAGCCACCATAGTAACAGTTTCCCAGAGGACTGTTAAAGCCAGTACTAGTAACAGTTTCCCAGAGAACTGTTAAAGCCAGTACTAGTAACAATTTCCCAGAGGACAGTTAAAGCCACCATAGTAACAGTTTCCCAGAGAACTGTTAAAGCCAGTACTAGTCACAGTTTCCCAGAGGATTGTTAAAGCCAGTACAAGTAACAGTTTCCCAGAGGACAGTTAAAGCCACCATAGTAACAGTTTCCCAGAGGACAGTTAAAGCCAGTACTAGTAACAGTTTCCCAGAGTGCTGTTAAAGCCACCATAGTAACAGTTTCCCAGAGGATAGTTAAAGCCAGTACGAGTAACAGTTTCCCAGAATGCTGTTAAAGCCACCATAGTAACAGTTTCCCAGAGGACTGTTGAAGCCAGTACTAGTAACAGTTTCCCAGAGGACAGTTAAAGCCAGTACTAGTAACAGTTTCCCAGAGGACAGTTAAAGCCACCATAGTAACAGTTTCCCAGAGGATAGTTAAAGCCAGTACTAGTAACAGTTTCCCAGAGTGCTGTAAAAGCCACCATAGTAACAGTTTCCCAGAGGACAGTTAAAGCCAGTACTAGTAACAGTTTCCCAGAGTGCTGTTAAAGCCACCATAGTAACAGTTTCCCAGAGGAAAGTTAAAGCCAGTACTAGTAACAGTTTCCCAGAGTGCTGTTAAAGCCACCATAGCAACAGTTTCCCAGAGGACGGTTAAAGCCAGTACTAGTAACAGTTTCCCAGAGAACTGTTAAAGCCAGTACTAGTAGCAATTTCCCAGAGTGCTGTTAAAGCCACCATAGTAAGAGTTTCCCAGAGGACTGTTGAAGCCAGTACTAGTAACAGTTTCCCAGAGGACAGTTAAAGCCAGTACTAGTAACAGTTTCCCAGAGGACTGTCAAAGCCAGTACTAGTAACAGTTTCCCAGAGTGCTGTAAAAGCCACCATAGTAACAGTTTCCCAGAGGACAGTTAAAGCCAGTACTAGTAACAGTTTCCCAGAGTGCTGTTAAAGCCACCATAGTAACAGTTTCCCAGAGGATAGTTAAAGCCAGTACTAGTAACAGTTTCCCAGAGTGCTGTTAAAGCCACCATAGTAACAGTTTCCCAGAGGACTGTTAAAGCCAGTACTAGTAACAGTTTCCCAGAGAACTGTTAAAGCCAGTACTAGTAACAATTTCGCAGAGGACAGTTAAAGCCACCATGGTAACAGTTTCCCAGAGAACTGTTAAAGCCAGTACTAGTAACAGTTTCCCAGAGGATTGTTAAAGCCAGTACTAGTAACAGTTTCCCAGAGGACAGTTAAAGCCACCATAGTAACAGTTTCCCAGAGGACAGTTAAAGCCAGTACTAGTAACAGTTTCCCAGAGTGCTGTTAAAGCCACCATAGTAACAGTTTCCCAGAGGATAGTTAAAGCCAGTACGAGTAACAGTTTCCCAGAGGACAGTTAAAGCCACCATAGTAACAGTTTCCCAGAGTGCTGTTAAAGCCACCATAGTAACAGTTTCCCAGAGGATAGTTAAAGCCAGTACGAGTAACAGTTTCCCAGAGGACAGTTAAAGCCACCATAGTAACAGTTTCCCAGAGGACAGTTAAAGCCACCATAGTAACAGTTTCCCAGAGGACTGTTGAAGCCAGTGCTAGTAACAGTTTCCCAGAGGACAGTTAAAGCCAGTACTAGTAACAGTTTCCCAGAGGACAGTTAAAGCCACCATAGTAACAGTTTCCCAGAGGATAGTTAAAGCCAGTACTAGTAACAGTTTCCCAGAGGACAGTTAAAGCCAGTACTAGGTACAGTTTCCCAGAGGACTGTTAAAGCCAGTACTAGTAACAGTTTCCCAGAGTGCTGTTAAAGCCACCATAGTAACAGTTTCCCAGAGGATAGTTAAAGCCAGTACTAGTAACAGTTTCCCAGAGGACAGCTAAAGCCACCATAGCAACAGTTTCCCAGAGGACGGTTAAAGCCAGTACTAGTAACAGTTTCCCAGAGAACTGTTAAAGCCAGCACTAGTAACAATTTCCCAGAGTGCTGTTAAAACCACCATAGTAACAGTTTCCCAGAGGACTGTTGAAGCCAGTACTAGTAACAGTTTCCCAGAGGACAGTTAAAGCCAGTACTAGTAACAGTTTCCCAGAGAACTGTTAAAGCCAGTACTAGTAACAATTTCCCAGAGTGCTGTTAAAGCCACCATAGTAACCGTTTCCCAGAGGACTGTTGAAGGCAGTACTAGTAACAGTTTCCCTGAGGACAGTTAAACCCAGTACTCGTAACAGTTTCCCAGAGGACTGTTAAAGCCAGTATTAGTAACAGTTTCCCAGAGGACTGTCAAAGCCAGTACTAGTAACAGTTTCCCAGAGTGCTGTAAAAGCCACCATAGTAACAGTTTCCCAGAGGACAGTTAAAGCCAGTACTAGTAACAGTTTCCCAGAGTGCTGTTAAAGCCACCATAGTAACAGTTTCCCAGAGGAAAGTTAAAGCCAGTACTAGTAACAGTTTCCCAGAGTGCTGTTAAAGCCACCATAGTAACAGTTTCCCAAGGGACAGTTAAAGCCAGTACTAGTAACAGTTTCCCAGAGAACTGTTAAAGCCAGTACTAGTAACAATTTCCCAGAGGACAGTTAAAGCCACCATAGTAACAGTTTCCCAGAGAACTGTTAAAGCCAGTACTAGTCACAGTTTCCCAGAGGATTGTTAAAGCCAGTACTAGTAACAGTTTCCCAGAGGACAGTTAAAGCCACCATAGTAACAGTTTCCCAGAGGACAGTTAAAGCCAGTACTAGTAACAGTTTCCCAGAGTGCTGTTAAAGCCACCATAGTAACAGTTTCCCAGAGGATAGTTAAAGCCAGTACGATTAACAGTTTCCCAGAGTGCTGTTAAAGCCACCATAGTAACAGTTTCCCAGAGGACTGTTGAAGCCAGTACGAGTAACAGTTTCCCAGAGGACAGTTAAAGCCAGTACTAGTAACAGTTTCCCAGAGGACAGTTAAAGCCACCATAGTAACAGTTTCCCAGAGGATAGTTAAAGCCAGTACTAGTAACAGTTTCCCAGAGGACAGTTAAAGCCAGTACTAGTAACAGTTTCCCAGAGGACAGTTAAAGCCAGTACTAGTAACAGTTTCCCAGAGGACTGTTGAAGCCAGTACTAGTAACAGTTTCCCAGAGGACAGTTAACGCCAGTACTAGTAACAGTTTCCCAGAGAACTGTTAAAGCCAGTACTAGTAACAATTTCCCAGAGTGCTGTTAAAGCCACCATAGTAACAGTTTCCCAGAGGACTGTTGAAGCCAGTACTAGTAACAGTTTCCCTGAGGACAGTTAAAGCCAGTACTCGTAACAGTTTCCCAGAGGACTGTTAAAGCCAGTATTAGTAACAGTTTCCCAGAGGACTGTCAAAGCCAGTACTAGTAACAGTTTCCCAGAGTGCTGTAAAAGCCACCATAGTAACAGTTTCCCAGAGGACAGTTAAAGCCAGTACTAGTAACAGTTTCCCAGAGTGCTGTTAAAGCCACCATAGTAACAGTTTCCCAGAGGAAAGTTCAAGCCAGTACTAGTAACAGTTTCCCAGAGTGCTGTTAAAGCCACCATAGTAACAGTTTCCCAGAGGATAGTTAAAGCCACCATAGTAACAGTTTCCCAGAGAACTGTTAAAGCCAGTACTAGTCACAGTTTCCCAGAGGATTGTTAAAGCCAGTACTAGTAACAGTTTCCCAGAGGACAGTTAAAGCCACCATAGTAACAGTTTCCCAGAGGACAGTTAAAGCCAGTACTAGTAACAGTTTCCCAGAGTGCTGTTAAAGCCACCATAGTAACAGTTTCCCAGAGGATAGTTAAAGCCAGTACGAGTAACAGTTTCCCAGAGTGCTGTTAAAGCCACCATAGTAACAGTTTCCCAGAGGACTGTTGAAGCCAGTACTAGTAACAGTTTCCCAGAGGACAGTTAAAGCCAGTACTAGTAACAGTTTCCCAGAGGACAGTTAAAGCCACCATAGTAACAGTTTCCCAGAGGATAGTTAAAGCCAGTACTAGTAACAGTTTCCCAGAGGACAGTTAAAGCCAGTACTAGGTACAGTTTCCCAGAGGACTGTTAAAGCCAGTACTAGTAACAGTTTCCCAGAGGACAGTTAAAGCCAGTACTAGGTACAGTTTCCCAGAGGACAGTTAAAGCCAGTACTAGTAACAGTTTCCCAGAGTGCTGTTAAAGCCACCATAGTAACAGTTTCCCAGAGGATAGTTAAAGCCAGTACTAGTAACAGTTTCCCAGAGGACAGCTAAAGCCACCATAGCAACAGTTTCCCAGAGGACGGTTAAAGCCAGTACTAGTAACAGTTTCCCAGAGAACTGTTAAAGCCAGTACTAGTAACAATTTCCCAGAGTGCTGTTAAAGCCACCATAGTAAGAGTTTCCCAGAGGACTGTTGAAGCCAGTACTAGTAACAGTTTCCCAGAGGACAGTTAAAGCCAGTACTAGTAACAGTTTCCCAGAGGACTGTCAAAGCCAGTACTAGTAACAGTTTCCCAGAGTGCTGTAAAAGCCACCATAGTAACAGTTTCCCAGAGGACAGTTAAAGCCAGTACTAGTAACAGTTTCCCAGAGTGCTGTTAAAGCCACCATAGTAACAGTTTCCCAGAGGATAGTTCAAGCCAGTACTAGTAACAGTTTCCCAGAGTGCTGTTAAAGCCACCATAGTAACAGTTTCCCAGAGGACTGTTAAAGCCAGTACTAGTAACAGTTTCCCAGAGAACTGTTAAAGCCACCATAGTAACAGTTTCCCAGAGGACTGTTAAAGCCAGTACTAGTAACAATTTCCCAGAGGACAGTTAAAGCCACCATAGTGACAGTTTCCCAGAGAACTGTTAAAGCCAGTACTAGTAACAGTTTCCCAGAGGATTGTTAAAGCCAGTACTAGTAACAGTTTCCCAGAGGACAGTTAAAGCCACCATAGTAACAGTTTCCCAGAGGACAGTTAAAGCCAGTACTAGTAACAGTTTCCCAGAGTGCTGTTAAAGCCACCATAGTAACAGTTTCCCAGAGGATAGTTAAAGCCAGTACGAGTAACAGTTTCCCAGAGTGCTGTTAAAGCCACCATAGTAACAGTTTCCCAGAGGACTGTTGAAGCCAGTACTAGTAACAGTTTCCCAGAGGACAGTTAAAGCCAGTACTAGTAACAGTTTCCCAGAGGACAGTTAAAGCCACCATAGTAACAGTTTCCCAGAGGATAGTTAAAGCCAGTACTAGTAACAGTTTCCCAGAGGACAGTTAAAGCCAGTACTAGGTACAGTTTCCCAGAGTACTGTTAAAGCCAGTACTAGTAACAGTTTCCCAGAGTGCTGTTAAAGCCACCATAGTAACAGTTTCCCAGAGGATAGTTAAAGCCAGTACTAGTAACAGTTTCCCAGAGGACAGCTAAAGCCACCATAGCAACAGTTTCCCAGAGGACGGTTAAAGCCAGTACTAGGTACAGTTTCCCAGAGTACTGTTAAAGCCAGTACTAGTAACAGTTTCCCAGAGTGCTGTTAAAGCCACCATAGTAACAGTTTCCCAGAGGACTGTTAAAGCCAGTACTAGTAACAGTTTCCCAGAGGACTGTTAAAGCCAGTACTAGTAACAATTTCCCAGAGGACAGTTAAAGCCACCATAGTAACAGTTTCCCAGAGAACTGTTAAAGCCAGTACTAGTAACAGATTCCCAGAGGATTGTTAAAGCCAGTACTAGTAACAGTTTCCCAGAGGACAGTTAAAGCCACCATAGTAACAGTTTCCCAGAGGACAGTTAAAGCCAGTACTAGTAACAGTTTCCCAGAGTGCTGTTAAAGCCACCATAGTAACAGTTTCCCAGAGGATAGTTAAAGCCAGTACGAGTAACAGTTTCCCAGAGTGCTGTTAAAGCCACCATAGTAACAGTTTCCCAGAGGACTGTTGAAGCCAGTACTAGTAACAGTTTCCCAGAGGACTGTTAAAGCCAGTACTAGAAACAGTTTCCCAGAGAACTGTTAAAGCCAGTACGAGTAACAATTTCCCAGAGGACAGTTAAAGCCACCATAGTAACAGTTTCCCAGAGGACTGTTAAAGCCAGTACTAGTAACAGTTTCCCAGAGGACAGTTAAAGCAACCATAGTTACAGTTTCCCAGAGGACTGTTAAAGCCAGTACTAGTAACAGTTTCCCAGAGAACTGTTAAAGCCAGTACTAGTAACAGTTTCCCAGAGGACTGTTAAAGCCAGTACTAGTAACAGTTTCCCAGAGGACAGTTAAAGCCACCATAGTAACATTTTCCCAGAGGATAGTTAAAGCCTGTACGAGTAACAGTTTCCCAGAGGACAGTTAAAGCCACCATAGTAACAGTTTCCCTGAGGACAGTTAAAGCCAGTACTCGTAACAGTTTCCCAGAGGACTGTTAAAGCCAGTATTAGTAACAGTTTCCCAGAGGACTCTTAAAGCCAGTACTAGTAACAGTTTCCCAGAGTGCTGTTAAAGCCACCATAGTAACAGTTTCCCAGAGGACTGTTGAAGCCAGTACTAGTAACAGTTTCCCAGAGGACTGTTAAAGCCAGTACTAGTAACAGTTTCCCAGAGGACTGTTAAAGCCACCATAGTAACACTTTCCCAGAGGACAGTTAAAGCCAGTACTAGTAACTGTTTCCCAGAGGACAGTTAAAGCCACCATAGTAACAGTTTCCCAGAGGACTGTTAAAGCCAGTACTAGTAACAGTTTCCCAGAGGACTGTTAAAGCCAGTACTAGAAACAGTTTCCCAGAGAACTGTTAAAGCCAGTACGAGTAACAATTTCCCAGAGGACAGTTAAAGCCACCATAGTAACAGTTTCCCAGAGAACTGTTAAAGCCAGTACTAGTAACAGTTTCCCAGAGGACTGTTAAAGCCAGTACTAGTAACAGTTTCCCAGAGGACAGTTAAAGCCACCATAGTTACAGTTTCCCAGAGGACTGTTAAAGCCAGTACTAGTAACAGTTTCCCAGAGAACTGTTAAAGCCAGTACTAGTAACAGTTTCCCAGAGGACTGTTAAAGCCAGTACTAGTAACAGTTTCCCAGAGGACAGTTAAAGCCACCATAGTAACAGTTTCCCAGAGGATAGTTAAAGCCTGTACGAGTAACAGTTTCCCAGAGGACAGTTAAAGCCACCATAGTAACAGTTTCCCTGAGGACAGTTAAAGCCAGTACTCGTAACAGTTTCCCAGAGGACTGTTAAAGCCAGTATTAGTAACAGTTTCCCAGAGGACTGTTAAAGCCAGTACTAGTAACAGTTTCCCAGAGTGCTGTAAAAGCCACCATAGTAACAGTTTCCCGGAGGATAGTTAAAGCCAGTACTTGTAACAGTTTCCCAGAGTGCTGTTAAAGCCACCATAGTAACAGTTTCCCAGAGGATAGTTCAAGCCAGTACTAGTAACAGTTTCCCAGAGTGCTGTTAAAGCCACCATAGTAACAGTTTCCCAGAGGACTGTTGAAGCCAGTACTAGTAACAGTTTCCCAGAGGACTGTTAAAGCCAGTACTAGTAACAGTTTCCCAGAGAACTGTAAAAGCCACCATAGTAACACTTTCCCAGAGGACAGTTAAAGCCAGTACTAGTAACTGTTTCCCAGAGGACAGTTAAAGCCACCATAGTAACAGTTTCCCAGAGGACTGTTAAAGCCAGTACTAGTAACAGTTTCCCAGAGGACAGTTAAAGCCAGTACTAGTAACAGTTTCCCAGAGGACTGTCAAAGCCAGTACTAGTAACAGTTTCCCAGAGTGCTGTAAAAGCCACCATAGTAACAGTTTCCCAGAGGACAGTTAAAGCCAGTACTAGTAACAGTTTCCCAGAGTGCTGTTAAAGCCACCATAGTAACAGTTTCCCAGAGGATAGTTAAAGCCAGTACGAGTAACAGTTTCCCAGAGTGCTGTTAAAGCCACCATAGTAACAGTTTCCCAGAGGACTGTTGAAGCCAGTACTAGTAACAGTTTCCCAGAGGACAGTTAAAGCCAGTACTAGTAACAGTTTCCCAGAGGACTGTTAAAGCCAGTACTAGTAACAGTTTCCCAGAGAACTGTTAAAGCCAGTACTAGTAACAATTTCCCAGAGGACAGTTAAAGCCACCATAGTAACAGTTTCCCAGAGAACTGTTAAAGCCAGTACTAGTAACAGTTTCCCAGAGGACTGTTAAAGCCAGTACTAGTAACAGTTTCCCAGAGGACAGTTAAAGCCACCATAGTAACAGTTTCCCAGAGGACTGTTAAAGCCAGTACTAGTAACAGTTTCCCAGAGGACAGTTAAAGCCACCATAGTAACAGTTTCCCAGAGGATAGTTAAAGCCAGTACTAGTAACAGTTTCCCAGAGGACAGTTAAAGCCAGTACTAGGTACAGTTTCCCAGAGGACTGTTAAAGCCAGTACTAGTAACAGTTTCCCAGAGTGCTGTTAAAGCCACCATAGTAACAGTTTCCCAGAGGATAGTTAAAGCCAGTACTAGTAACAGTTTCCCAGAGGACAGCTAAAGCCACCATAGCAACAGTTTCCCAGAGGACGGTTAAAGCCAGTACTAGTAACAGTTTCCCAGAGAACTGTTAAAGCCAGTACTAGTAACAATTTCCCAGAGTGCTGTTAAAGCCACCATAGTAACAGTTTCCCAGAGGACTGTTGAAGCCAGTACTAGTAACAGTTTCCCAGAGGACAGTTAAAGCCAGTACTAGTAACAGTTTCCCAGAGAACTGTTAAAGCCAGTACTAGTAACAATTTCCCAGAGTGCTGTTAAAGCCACCATCGTAACATTTTCCCAGAGGACTGTTAAAGCCAGTACCAGTAACAGTTTCCCAGAGTGCTGTTAAAGCCACCATAGTAACAGTTTCCCAGAGGATAGTTAAAGCCAGTACTAGTAACAGTTTCCCAGAGTGCTGTTAAAGCCACCATACTAACAGTTTCCCAGAGGACTGTTAAAGCCAGTACTAGTAACAGTTTCCCAGAGAACTGTTAAAGCCAGTACTCGTAACAATTTCCCAGAGGACAGTTAAAGCCACCATGGTAACAGTTTCCCAGAGAACTGTTAAAGCCAGTACTAGTAACAGTTTCCCAGAGGATAGTTAAAGCCAGTACTAGTAACAGTTTCCCAGAGGACAGTTAAAGCCACCATAGTAACAGTTTCCCAGAGGACAGTTAAAGCCAGTACTAGTAACAGTTTCCCAGAGTGCTGTTAAAGCCACCATAGTAACAGTTTCCCAGAGGATAGTTAAAGCCAGTACGAGTAACAGTTTCCCAGAGTGCTGTTAAAGCCACCATAGTAACAGTTTCCCAGAGGACTGTTGAAGCCAGTACTAGTAACAGTTTCCCAGAGGACAGTTAAAGCCAGTACTAGGTACAGTTTCCCAGAGGACTGTTAAAGCCAGTACTAGTAACAGTTTCCCAGAGTGCTGTTAAAGCCACCATAGTAACAGTTTCCCAGAGGATAGTTAAAGCCAGTACTAGTAACAGTTTCCCAGAGGACAGTTAAAGCCAGTACCAGGTACAATTTCCCAGAGGACTGTTAAAGCCAGTACTAGTAACAGTTTCCCAGAGTGCTGTTAAAGCCACCATAGTAACAGTTTCCCAGAGGATAGTTAAAGCCAGTACTAGTCACAGTTTCCCAGAGGACAGCTAAAGCCACCATAGCAACAGTTTCCCAGAGGACGGTTAAAGCCAGTACTAGTAACAGTTTCCCAGAGAACTGTTAAAGCCAGCACTAGTAACAATTTCCCAGAGTGCTGTTAAAACCACCATAGTAACAGTTTCCCAGAGGACTGTTGAAGCCAGTACTAGTAACAGTTTCCCAGAGGACAGTTAAAGCCAGTACTAGTAACAGTTTCCCAGAGAACTGTTAAAGCCAGTACTAGTAACAATTTCCCAGAGTGCTGTTAAAGCCACCATAGTAACAGTTTCCCAGAGGACTGTTGAAGCCAGTACTAGTAACAGTTTCCCTGAGGACAGTTAAAGCCAGTACTCGTAACAGTTTCCCAGAGGACTGTTAAAGCCAGTATTAGTAACAGTTTCCCAGAGGACTGTCAAAGCCAGTACTAGTAACAGTTTCCCAGAGTGCTGTAAAAGCCACCATAGTAACAGTTTCCCAGAGGACAGTTAAAGCCAGTACTAGTAACAGTTTCCCAGAGTGCTGTTAAAGCCACCATAGTAACAGTTTCCCAGAGGATAGTTAAAGCCAGTACTAGTAACAGTTTCCCAGAGTGCTGTTAAAGCCACCATAGTAACAGTTTCCCAGAGGACTGTTAAAGCCAGTACTCGTAACAGTTTCCCAGAGAACTGTTAAAGCCAGTACTAGTAACAATTTCCCAGAGGACAGTTAAAGCCACCATAGTAACAGTTTCCCAGAGAACTGTTAAAGCCAGTACTAGTAACAGTTTCCCAGAGGATTGTTAAAGCCAGTACTAGTAACAGTTTCCCAGAGGACAGTTAAAGCCACTATAGTAACAGTTTCCCAGAGGACAGTTAAAGCCAGTACTAGTAACAGTTTCCCAGAGTGCTGTTAAAGCCACCATAGTAACAGTTTCCCAGAGGATAGTTAAAGCCAGTACGAGTAACAGTTTCCCAGAGTGCTGTTAAAGCCACCATAGTAACAGTTTCCCAAAGGACTGTTGAAGCCAGTACTAGTAACAGTTTCCCAGAGGACAGTTAAAGCCAGTACTAGTAACAGTTTCCCAGAGGACAGTTAAAGCCACCATAGTAACAGTTTCCCAGAGGATAGTTAAAGCCAGTACTAGTAACAGTTTCCCAGAGGACAGTTAAAGCCAGTACTAGGTACAGTTTCCCAGAGGACTGTTAAAGCCAGTACTAGTAACAGTTTCCCAGAGTGCTGTTAAAGCCACCATAGTAACAGTTTCCCAGAGGATAGTTAAAGCCAGTACTAGTAACAGTTTCCCAGAGGACAGCTAAAGCCACCATAGCAACAGTTTCCCAGAGGACGGTTAAAGCCAGTACTAGTAACAGTTTCCCAGAGAACTGTTAAAGCCAGTACTAGTAACAATTTCCCAGAGTGCTGTTAAAGCCACCATAGTAACAGTTTCCCAGAGGACTGTTGAAGCCAGTACTAGTAACAGTTTCCCAGAGAACAGTTAAAGCCAGTACTAGTAACAGTTTCCCAGAGAACTGTTAAAGCCAGTACTAGTAACAATTTCCCAGAGTGCTGTTAAAGCCACCATAGTAACAGTTTCCCAGAGGACTGTTGAAGCCAGTACTAGTAACAGTTTCCCAGAGTGCTGTTAAAGCCACCATAGTAACAGTTTCCCAGAGGATAGTTAAAGCCAGTACTAGTAACAGTTTCCCAGAGTGCTGTTAAAGCCACCATAGTAACAGTTTCCCAGAGGACTGTTAAAGCCAGTACGAGTAACAGTTTCCCAGAGGATTGTTAAAGCCAGTACTAGTAACAGTTTCCCAGAGGACAGTTAAAGCCACCATAGTAACAGTTTCCCAGAGGACAGTTAAAGCCAGTACGAGTAACAGTTTCCCAGAGTGCTGTTAAAGCCACCATAGTAACAGTTTCCCAGAGGACTGTTGAAGCCAGTACTAGTAACAGTTTCCCAGAGGACAGTTAAAGCCAGTACTAGTAACAGTTTCCCAGAGGACTGTTAAAGCCAGTACTAGTAACAATTTCCCAGAGTGCTGTTAAAGCCACCATAGTAACAGTTTCCCAGAGGACTGTTGAAGCCAGTACTAGTAACAGTTTCCCTGAGGACAGTTAAAGCCAGTACTCGTAACAGTTTCCCAGAGGACTGTTAAAGCCAGTATTAGTAACAGTTTCCCAGAGGACTGTCAAAGCCAGTACTAGTAACAGTTTCCCAGAGTGCTGTAAAAGCCACCATAGTAACAGTTTCCCAGAGGACAGTTAAAGCCAGTACTAGTAACAGTTTCCCAGAGTGCTGTTAAAGCCACCATAGTAACAGTTTCCCAGAGGATAGTTAAAGCCAGTACTAGTAACAGTTTCCCAGAGTGCTGTTAAAGCCACCATAGTAACAGTTTCCCAGAGGACTGTTAAAGCCAGTACTCGTAACAGTTTCCCAGAGAACTGTTAAAGCCAGTACTAGTAACAATTTCCCAGAGGACAGTTAAAGCCACCATAGTAACAGTTTCCCAGAGAACTGTTAAAGCCAGTACTAGTAACAGTTTCCCAGAGGATTGTTAAAGCCAGTACTAGTAACAGTTTCCCAGAGGACAGTTAAAGCCACCATAGTAACAGTTTCCCAGAGGACAGTTAAAGCCAGTACTAGTAACAGTTTCCCAGAGTGCTGTTAAAGCCACCATAGTAACAGTTTCCCAGAGGATAGTTAAAGCCAGTACGAGTAACAGTTTCCCAGAGTGCTGTTAAAGCCACCATAGTAACAGTTTCCCAGAGGACTGTTGAAGCCAGTACTAGTAACAGTTTCCCAGAGGACAGTTAAAGCCAGTACTAGTAACAGTTTCCCAGAGGACAGTTAAAGCCACCATAGTAACAGTTTCCCAGAGGATAGTTAAAGCCAGTACTAGTAACAGTTTCCCAGAGGACAGTTAAAGCCAGTACTAGGTACAGTTTCCCAGAGGACTGTTAAAGCCAATACTAGTAACAGTTTCCCAGAGTGCTGTTAAAGCCACCATAGTAACAGTTTCCCAGAGGATAGTTAAAGCCAGTACTAGTAACAGTTTCCCAGAGGACAGCTAAAGCCACCATAGCAACAGTTTCCCAGAGGACGGTTAAAGCCAGTACTAGTAACAGTTTCCCAGAGAACTGTTAAAGCCAGTACTAGTAACAATTTCCCAGAGTGCTGTTAAAGCCACCATAGTAACAGTTTCCCAGAGGACTGTTGAAGCCAGTACTAGTAACAGTTTCCCAGAGAACAGTTAAAGCCAGTACTAGTAACAGTTTCCCAGAGAACTGTTAAAGCCAGTACTAGTAACAATTTCCCAGAGTGCTGTTAAAGCCACCATAGTAACAGTTTCCCAGAGGACTGTTGAAGCCAGTACTAGTAACAGTTTCCCAGAGTGCTGTTAAAGCCACCATAGTAACAGTTTCCCAGAGGATAGTTAAAGCCAGTACTAGTAACAGTTTCCCAGAGTGCTGTTAAAGCCACCATAGTAACAGTTTCCCAGAGGACTGTTAAAGCCAGTACGAGTAACAGTTTCCCAGAGGATTGTTAAAGCCAGTACTAGTAACAGTTTCCCAGAGGACAGTTAAAGCCACCATAGTAACAGTTTCCCAGAGGACAGTTAAAGCCAGTACGAGTAACAGTTTCCCAGAGTGCTGTTAAAGCCACCATAGTAACAGTTTCCCAGAGGACTGTTGAAGCCAGTACTAGTAACAGTTTCCCAGAGGACAGTTAAAGCCAGTACTAGTAACAGTTTCCCAGAGGACTGTTAAAGCCAGTACTAGTAACAGTTTCCCAGAGAACTGTTAAAGCCAGTACGAGTAACAATTTCCCAGAGGACAGTTAAAGCCACCATAGTAACAGTTTCCCAGAGAACTGTTAAAGCCAGTACTAGTAACAGTTTCCCAGAGGACTGTTAAAGCCAGTACTAGTAACAGTTTCCCAGAGGACAGTTAAAGCCACCATAGTTACAGTTTCCCAGAGGACTGTTAAAGCCAGTACTAGTAACAGTTTCCCAGAGAACTGTTAAAGCCAGTACTAGTAACAGTTTCCCAGAGGACTGTTAAAGCCAGTACTAGTAACAGTTTCCCAGAGGACAGTTAAAGCCACCATAGTAACAGTTTCCCAGAGGATAGTTAAAGCCTGTATGAGTAACAGTTTCCCAGAGGACAGTTAAAGCCAGTACTCGTAACAGTTTCCCAGAGGACTGTTAAAGCCAGTATTAGTAACAGTTTCCCAGAGGACTGTTAAAGCCAGTACTAGTAACAGTTTCCCAGAGTGCTGTAAAAGCCACCATAGTAACAGTTTCCCAGAGGACAGTTAAAGCCAGTACTTGCAACAGTTTCCCAGATTGCTGTTAAAGCCACCATAGTAACAGTTTCCCAGAGGATAGTTCAAGCCAGTACTAGTAACAGTTTCCCAGAGTGCTGTAAAAGCCACCATAGTAACAGTTTCCCAGAGGATAGTTAAAGCCTGTACGAGTAACAGTTTCCCAGAGAACAGTTAAAGCCACCAGAGTAACAGTTTCCCTGAGGACAGTTAAAGCCAGTACTCGTAACAGTTTCCCAGAGGACTGTTAAAGCCAGTATTAGTAACAGTTTCCCAGAGGACTGTTAAAGCCAGTACTAGTAACAGTTTCCCAGAGTGCTGTAAAAGCCACCATAGTAACAGTTTCCCGGAGGACAGTTAAAGCCAGTACTTGTAACAGTTTCCCAGAGTGCTGTTAAAGCCACCATAGTAACAGTTTCCCAGAGGATAGTTCAAGCCAGTACTAGTAACAGTTTCCCAGAGTGCTGTTAAAGCCACCATAGTAACAGTTTCCCAGAGGACTGTTGAAGCCAGTACTAGTAACAGTTTCCCAGAGGACTGTTAAAGCCAGTACTAGTAACAGTTTCCCGGAGGACTGTTAAAGCCAGTACTAGTAACAGTTTCCCAGAGAACTGTAAAAGCCACCATAGTAACACTTTCCCAGAGGACAGTTAAAGCCAGTACTAGTAACTGTTTCCCAGAGGACAGTTAAAGCCACCATAGTAACAGTTTCCCAGAGGACTGTTAAAGCCAGTACTAGTAACAGTTTCCCAGAGGACAGTTAAAGCCAGTACTAGTAACAGTTTCCCAGAGTGCTGTTAAAGCCACCATAGTAACAGTTTCCCAGAGGATAGTTAAAGCCAGTACTAGTAACAGTTTCCCAGAGTGCTGTTAAAGCCACCATAGTAACAGTTTCCCAGAGGACTGTTAAAGCCAGTACTCGTAACAGTTTCCCAGAGAACTGTTAAAGCCAGTACTAGTAACAATTTCCCAGAGGACAGTTAAAGCCACCATAGTAACAGTTTCCCAGAGAACTGTTAAAGCCAGTACTAGTAACAGTTTCCCAGAGGATTGTTAAAGCCAGTACTAGTAACAGTTTCCCAGAGGACAGTTAAAGCCACCACAGTAACAGTTTCCCAGAGGACAGTTAAAGCCAGTACTAGTAACAGTTTCCCAGAGTGCTGTTAAAGCCACCATAGTAACAGTTTCCCAGAGGATAGTTAAAGCCAGTACGAGTAACAGTTTCCCAGAGTGCTGTTAAAGCCACCATAGTAACAGTTTCCCAGAGGACTGTTGAAGCCAGTACTAGTAACAGTTTCCCAGAGGACAGTTAAAGCCAGTACTAGTAACAGTTTCCCAGAGGACAGTTAAAGCCACCATAGTAACAGTTTCCCAGAGGATAGTTAAAGCCAGTACTAGTAACAGTTTCCCAGAGGACAGTTAAAGCCAGTACTAGGTACAGTTTCCCAGAGGACTGTTAAAGCCAGTACTAGTAACAGTTTCCCAGAGTGCTGTTAAAGCCACCATAGTAACAGTTTCCCAGAGGATAGTTAAAGCCAGTACTAGTAACAGTTTCCCAGAGGACAGCTAAAGCCACCATAGCAACAGTTTCCCAGAGGACGGTTAAAGCCAGTACTAGTAACAGTTTCCCAGAGAACTGTTAAAGCCAGTACTAGTAACAATTTCCCAGAGTGCTGTTAAAGCCACCATAGTAACAGTTTCCCAGAGGACTGTTGAAGCCAGTACTAGTAACAGTTTCCCAGAGAACAGTTAAAGCCAGTACTAGTAACAGTTTCCCAGAGAACTGTTAAAGCCAGTACTAGTAACAATTTCCCAGAGTGCTGTTAAAGCCACCATAGTAACAGTTTCCCAGAGGACTGTTGAAGCCAGTACTAGTAACAGTTTCCCAGAGTGCTGTTAAAGCCACCATAGTAACAGTTTCCCAGAGGATAGTTAAAGCCAGTACTAGTAACAGTTTCCCAGAGTGCTGTTAAAGCCACCATAGTAACAGTTTCCCAGAGGACTGTTAAAGCCAGTACGAGTAACAGTTTCCCAGAGGATTGTTAAAGCCAGTACTAGTAACAGTTTCCCAGAGGACAGTTAAAGCCACCATAGTAACAGTTTCCCAGAGGACAGTTAAAGCCAGTACGAGTAACAGTTTCCCAGAGTGCTGTTAAAGCCACCATAGTAACAGTTTCCCAGAGGACTGTTGAAGCCAGTACTAGTAACAGTTTCCCAGAGGACAGTTAAAGCCAGTACTAGTAACAGTTTCCCAGAGGACTGTTAAAGCCAGTACTAGTAACAGTTTCCCAGAGAACTGTTAAAGCCAGTACGAGTAACAATTTCCCAGAGGACAGTTAAAGCCACCATAGTAACAGTTTCCCAGAGAACTGTTAAAGCCAGTACTAGTAACAGTTTCCCAGAGGACTGTTAAAGCCAGTACTAGTAAAAGTTTCCCAGAGGACAGTTAAAGCCACCATAGTTACAGTTTCCCAGAGGACTGTTAAAGCCAGTACTAGTAACAGTTTCCCAGAGAACTGTTAAAGCCAGTACTAGTAACAGTTTCCCAGAGGACTGTTAAAGCCAGTACTAGTAACAGTTTCCCAGAGGACAGTTAAAGCCACCATAGTAACAGTTTCCCAGAGGATAGTTAAAGCCTGTATGAGTAACAGTTTCCCAGAGGACAGTTAAAGCCAGTACTCGTAACAGTTTCCCAGAGGACTGTTAAAGCCAGTATTAGTAACAGTTTCCCAGAGGACTGTTAAAGCCAGTACTAGTAACAGTTTCCCAGAGTGCTGTAAAAGCCACCATAGTAACAGTTTCCCAGAGGACAGTTAAAGCCAGTACTTGTAACAGTTTCCCAGAGTGCTGTTAAAGCCACCATAGTAACAGTTTCCCAGAGGATAGTTAAAGCCAGTACTAGTAACAGTTTCCCAGAGTGCTGTTAAAGCCACCATAGTAACAGTTTCCCAGAGGACTGTTGAAGCCAGTACTAGTAACAGTTTCCCAGAGGACTGTTAAAGCCAGTACTAGTAACAGTTTCCCAGAGGACTGTTAAAGCCAGTACTAGTAACAGTTTCCCAGAGAACTGTAAAAGCCACCATAGTAACACTTTCCCAGAGGACAGTTAAAGCCAGTACTAGTAACAGTTTCCCAGAGTGCTGTTAAAGCCACCATAGTAACAGTTTCCCAGGGGACTGTTAAAGCCAGTACGAGTTACAGTTTCCCAGAGTGCTGTTAAAGCCACCATACTAACAGTTTCCCAGAGGACTGTTGAAGCCAGTACTAGTAACTGTTTCCCAGAGGACAGTTAAAGCCACCATAGTAACAGTTTCCCAGAGGACAGTTAAAGCCAGTACTAGTAACAGTTTCCCAGAGTGCTGTTAAAGCCAGTACTAGTAACAGTTTCCCAGAGGACTGTTAAAGCCAGTACTAGTAACAGTTTCCCAGAGGACAGTTAAAGCCATTACTAGTAACAGTTTCCCAGAGGAACCGTTAAAGCCAGTACTAGTAACAGTTTCCCAGAGGACAGTTAAAGCCACCATAGTAACAGTTTCCCAGAGGACAGTTAAAGCCAGTACTAGTAACAGTTTCCCAGAGTGCTGTTAAAGCCACCATAGTAACAGTTTCCCAGAGGATAGTTAAAGCCAGTACGAGTACTAATTTCCCAGAGTGCTGTTAAAGCCACCATAGTAACAGTTTCCCAGAGGACTGTTAAAGCCAGTACCAGTAACAGTTTCCCAGAGAACTGTTAAAGCCAGTACGAGTAACAATTTCCCAGAGTGCTGTTAAAGCCACCATAGTAACAGTTTCCCAGAGGACTGTTGAAGCCAGTACTAGTAACAGTTTCCCTGAGGACAGTTAAAGCCAGTACTCGTAACAGTTTCCCAGAGGACTGTTAAAGCCAGTATTAGTAACAGTTTCCCAGAGGACTGTCAAAGCCAGTTCTAGTAACAGATTCCCAGAGTGCTGTAAAAGCCACCATAGTAACAGTTTCCCAGAGGACAGTTAAAGCCAGTACTAGTAACAGTTTCCCAGAGTGCTGTTAAAGCCACCATAGTAACAGTTTCCCAGAGGATAGTTAAAGCCAGTACTAGTAACAGTTTCCCAGAGTGCTGTTAAAGCCACCATAGTAACAGTTTCCCAGAGGACTGTTAAAGCCAGTACTCGTAACAGTTTCCCAGAGAACTGTTAAAGCCAGTACTAGTAACAATTTCCCAGAGGACAGTTAAAGCCACTATAGTAACAGTTTCCCAGAGAACTGTTAAAGCCAGTACTAGTAACAGTTTCCCAGAGGATTGTTAAAGCCAGTACTAGTAACAGTTTCCCAGAGGACAGTTAAAGCCACCATAGTAACAGTTTCCCAGAGGACAGTTAAAGCCAGTACTAGTAACAGTTTCCCAGAGTGCTGTTAAAGCCACCATAGTAACAGTTTCCCAGAGGATAGTTAAAGCCAGTACGAGTAACAGTTTCCCAGAGTGCTGTTAAAGCCACCATAGTAACAGTTTCCCAGAGGACTGTTGAAGCCAGTACTAGTAACAGTTTCCCAGAGGACAGTTAAAGCCAGTACTAGTAACAGTTTCCCAGAGGACAGTTAAAGCCACCATAGTAACAGTTTCCCAGAGGATAGTTAAAGCCAGTACTAGTAACAGTTTCCCAGAGGACAGTTAAAGCCAGTACTAGGTACAGTTTCCCAGAGGACTGTTAAAGCCAGTACTAGTAACAGTTTCCCAGAGTGCTGTTAAAGCCACCATAGTAACAGTTTCCCAGAGGATAGTTAAAGCCAGTACTAGTAACAGTTTCCCAGAGAACTGTTAAAGCCAGTACTAGTAACAGTTTCCCAGAGAACTGTTAAAGCCAGTACTAGTAACAGTTTCCCAGAGGACTGTTAAAGCCAGTACTAGTAACAGTTTCCCAGAGGACAGTTAAAGCCACCATAGTAACAGTTTCCCAGAGGATAGTTAAAGCCTGTACGAGTAACAGTTTCCCAGAGGACAGTTAAAGCCACCATAGTAACAGTTTCCCTGAGGACAGTTAAAGCCAGTACTCGTAACAGTTTCCCAGAGGACTGTTAAAGCCAGTATTAGTAACAGTTTCCCAGAGGACTGTTAAAGCCAGTACTAGTAACAGTTTCCCAGAGTGCTGTAAAAGCCACCATAGTAACAGTTTCCCGGAGGACAGTTAAAGCCAGTACTTGTAACAGTTTCCCAGAGTGCTGTTAAAGCCACCATAGTAACAGTTTCCCAGAGGATAGTTCAAGCCAGTACTAGTAACAGTTTCCCAGAGTGCTGTTAAAGCCACCATAGTAACAGTTTCCCAGAGGACTGTTGAAGCCAGTACTAGTAACAGTTTCCCAGAGGACTGTTAAAGGCAGTACTAGTAACAGTTTCCCAGAGGACTGTTAAAGCCAGTACTAGTAACAGTTTCCCAGAGAACTGTAAAAGCCACCGTAGTAACACTTTCCCAGAGGACAGTTAAAGCCAGTACTAGTAACTGTTTCCCAGAGGACAGTTAAAGCCACCATAGTAACAGTTTCCCAGAGGACTGTTAAAGCCAGTACTAGTAACAGTTTCCCAGAGGACTGTTAAAGCCAGTACTAGTAACAGTTTCCCAGAGAACTGTTAAAGCCAGTACTAGTAACAATTTCCCAGAGGACAGTTAAAGCCACCATAGTAACAGTTTCCCAGAGGACTGTTAAAGCCTGTACGAGTAACAGTTTCCCAGAGGACAGTTAAAGCCACCATAGTAACAGTTTCCCTGAGGACAGTTAAAGCCAGTACTCGTAACAGTTTCCCAGAGGACTGTTAAAGCCAGTATTAGTAACAGTTTCCCAGAGGACTGTTAAAGCCAGTACTAGTAACAGTTTCCCAGAGTGCTGTAAAAGCCACCATAGTAACAGTTTCCCAGAGGACAGTTAAAGCCAGTACTTGTAACAGTTTCCCAGAGTGCTGTTAAAGCCACCATAGTAACAGTTTCCCAGAGGATAGTTAAAGCCAGTACTAGTAACAGTTTCCCAGAGTGCTGTTAAAGCCACCATAGTAACAGTTTCCCTGAGGACAGTTAAAGCCAGTACTCGTAACAGTTTCCCAGAGGACTGTTAAAGCCAGTATTAGTAACAGTTTCCCAGAGGACTGTTAAAGCCAGTACTAGTAACAGTTTCCCAGAGTGCTGTAAAAGCCACCATAGTA
The DNA here is from genome assembly GCF_036365525.1 of Heterodontus francisci. Classification (NCBI taxonomy): domain Eukaryota; kingdom Metazoa; phylum Chordata; class Chondrichthyes; order Heterodontiformes; family Heterodontidae; genus Heterodontus; species Heterodontus francisci. Next base: position 170,618,463 of record NC_090373.1, on the reverse strand, counting down.
ACAGTTTCCCAGAGGACAGTTAAAGCCAGTACTTGTAACAGTTTCCCAGAGTGCTGTTAAAGCCACCATAGTAACAGTTTCCCAGAGGATAGTTAAAGCCAGTACTAGTAACAGTTTCCCAGAGTGCTGTTAAAGCCACCATAGTAACAGTTTCCCAGAGGACTGTTGAAGCCAGTACTAGTAACAGTTTCCCAGAGGACTGTTAAAGCCAGTACTAGTAACAGTTTCCCAGAGGACTGTTAAAGCCAGTACTAGTAACAGTTTCCCAGAGAACTGTAAAAGCCACCATAGTAACACTTTCCCAGAGGACAGTTAAAGCCAGTACTAGTAACAGTTTCCCAGAGTGCTGTTAAAGCCACCATAGTAACAGTTTCCCAGGGGACTGTTAAAGCCAGTACGAGTTACAGTTTCCCAGAGTGCTGTTAAAGCCACCATACTAACAGTTTCCCAGAGGACTGTTGAAGCCAGTACTAGTAACTGTTTCCCAGAGGACAGTTAAAGCCACCATAGTAACAGTTTCCCAGAGGACAGTTAAAGCCAGTACTAGTAACAGTTTCCCAGAGTGCTGTTAAAGCCAGTACTAGTAACAGTTTCCCAGAGGACTGTTAAAGCCAGTACTAGTAACAGTTTCCCAGAGGACAGTTAAAGCCAGTACTAGTAACAGTTTCCCAGAGGAACCGTTAAAGCCAGTACTAGTAACAGTTTCCCAGAGGACAGTTAAAGCCACCATAGTAACAGTTTCCCAGAGGACAGTTAAAGCCAGTACTAGTAACAGTTTCCCAGAGTGCTGTTAAAGCCACCATAGTAACAGTTTCCCAGAGGATAGTTAAAGCCAGTACGAGTACTAATTTCCCAGAGTGCTGTTAAAGCCACCATAGTAACAGTTTCCCAGAGGACTGTTGAAGCCAGTACTAGTAACAGTTTCCCAGAGGACAGTTAAAGCCAGTACTAGTAACAGTTTCCCAGAGGACTGTTAAAGCCAGTACCAGTAACAGTTTCCCAGAGAACTGTTAAAGCCAGTACGAGTAACAATTTCCCAGAGTGCTGTTAAAGCCACCATAGTAACAGTTTCCCAGAGGACTGTTGAAGCCAGTACTAGTAACAGTTTCCCTGAGGACAGTTAAAGCCAGTACTCGTAACAGTTTCCCAGAGGACTGTTAAAGCCAGTATTAGTAACAGTTTCCCAGAGGACTGTCAAAGCCAGTTCTAGTAACAGATTCCCAGAGTGCTGTAAAAGCCACCATAGTAACAGTTTCCCAGAGGACAGTTAAAGCCAGTACTAGTAACAGTTTCCCAGAGTGCTGTTAAAGCCACCATAGTAACAGTTTCCCAGAGGATAGTTAAAGCCAGTACTAGTAACAGTTTCCCAGAGTGCTGTTAAAGCCACCATAGTAACAGTTTCCCAGAGGACTGTTAAAGCCAGTACTCGTAACAGTTTCCCAGAGAACTGTTAAAGCCAGTACTAGTAACAATTTCCCAGAGGACAGTTAAAGCCACTATAGTAACAGTTTCCCAGAGAACTGTTAAAGCCAGTACTAGTAACAGTTTCCCAGAGGATTGTTAAAGCCAGTACTAGTAACAGTTTCCCAGAGGACAGTTAAAGCCACCATAGTAACAGTTTCCCAGAGGACAGTTAAAGCCAGTACTAGTAACAGTTTCCCAGAGTGCTGTTAAAGCCACCATAGTAACAGTTTCCCAGAGGATAGTTAAAGCCAGTACGAGTAACAGTTTCCCAGAGTGCTGTTAAAGCCACCATAGTAACAGTTCTCCAGAGGACTGTTGAAGCCAGTACTAGTAACAGTTTCCCAGAGGACAGTTAAAGCCAGTACTAGTAACAGTTTCCCAGAGGACAGTTAAAGCCACCATAGTAACAGTTTCCCAGAGGATAGTTAAAGCCAGTACTAGTAACAGTTTCCCAGAGGACAGTTAAAGCCAGTACTAGGTACAGTTTCCCAGAGGACTGTTAAAGCCAGTACTAGTAACAGTTTCCCAGAGTGCTGTTAAAGCCACCATAGTAACAGTTTCCCAGAGGATAGTTAAAGCCAGTACTAGTAACAGTTTCCCAGAGGACAGCTAAAGCCACCATAGCAACAGTTTCCCAGAGGACGGTTAAAGCCAGTACTAGTAACAGTTTCCCAGAGAACTGTTAAAGCCAGTACTAGTAACAATTTCCCAGAGTGCTGTTAAAGCCACCATAGTAACAGTTTCCCAGAGGACTGTTGAAGCCAGTACTAGTAACAGTTTCCCAGAGAACAGTTAAAGCCAGTACTAGTAACAGTTTCCCAGAGAACTGTTAAAGCCAGTACTAGTAACAATTTCCCAGAGTGCTGTTAAAGCCACCATAGTAACAGTTTCCCAGAGGACTGTTGAAGCCAGTACTAGTAACAGTTTCCCAGAGTGCTGTTAAAGCCACCATAGTAACAGTTTCCCAGAGGATAGTTAAAGCCAGTACTAGTAACAGTTTCCCAGAGTGCTGTTAAAGCCACCATAGTAACAGTTTCCCAGAGGACTGTTAAAGCCAGTACTAGTAACAGTTTCCCAGAGGATTGTTAAAGCCAGTACTAGTAACAGTTTCCCAGAGGACAGTTAAAGCCACCATAGTAACAGTTTCCCAGAGGACAGTTAAAGCCAGTACTAGTAACAGTTTCCCAGAGTGCTGTTAAAGCCACCATAGTAACAGTTTCCCAGAGGATAGTTAAAGCCAGTACGAGTAACAGTTTCCCAGAGTGCTGTTAAAGCCACCATAGTAACAGTTTCCCAGAGGACTGTTGAAGCCAGTACTAGTAACAGTTTCCCAGAGGACAGTTAAAGCCAGTACTAGTAACAGTTTCCCAGAGGACTGTTAAAGCCAGTACTAGTAACAGTTTCCCAGAGAACTGTGAAAGCCAGTACGAGTAACAATTTCCCAGAGGACAGTTAAAGCCACCATAGTAACAGTTTCCCAGAGAACTGTTAAAGCCAGTACTAGTAACAGTTTCCCAGAGGACTGTTAAAGCCAGTACTAGTAACAGTTTCCCAGAGGACAGTTAAAGCCACCATAGTTACAGTTTCCCAGAGGACTGTTAAAGCCAGTACTAGTAACAGTTTCCCAGAGAACTGTTAAAGCCAGTACTAGTAACAGTTTCCCAGAGGACTGTTAAAGCCAGTACTAGTAACAGTTTCCCAGAGGACAGTTAAAGCCACCATAGTAACAGTTTCCCAGAGGATAGTTAAAGCCTGTACGAGTAACAGTTTCCCAGAGGACAGTTAAAGCCACCATAGTAACAGTTTCCCTGAGGACAGTTAAAGCCAGTACTCGTAACAGTTTCCCAGAGGACTGTTAAAGCCAGTATTAGTAACAGTTTCCCAGAGGACTGTTAAAGCCAGTACTAGTAACAGTTTCCCAGAGTGCTGTAAAAGCCACCATAGTAACAGTTTCCCAGAGGATAGTTCAAGCCAGTACTAGTAACAGTTTCCCAGAGTGCTGTTAAAGCCACCATAGTAACAGTTTCCCAGAGGACTGTTGAAGCCAGTACTAGTAACAGTTTCCCAGAGGACTGTTAAAGCCAGTACTAGTAACAGTTTCCCAGAGGACTGTTAAAGCCAGTACTAGTAACAGTTTCCCAGAGAACTGTAAAAGCCACCATAGTAACACTTTCCCAGAGGACAGTTAAAGCCAGTACTAGTAACTGTTTCCCAGAGGACAGTTAAAACCACCATAGTAACAGTTTCCCAGAGGACTGTTAAAGCCAGTACTAGTAACAGTTTCCCAGAGGACTGTTAAAGCCAGTACTAGTAACAGTTTCCCAGAGAACTGTTAAAGCCAGTACTAGTAACAATTTCCCAGAGGACAGTTAAAGCCACCATAGTAACAGTTTCCCAGAGAACTGTTAAAGCCAGTACTAGTAACAATTTCCCAGAGGACAGTTAAAGCCACCATAGTAACAGTTTCCCAGAGGACTGTTAAAGCCTGTACGAGTAACAGTTTCCCAGAGGACAGTTAAAGCCACCATAGTAACAGTTTCCCTGAGGACAGTTAAAGCCAGTACTCGTAACAGTTTCCCAGAGGACTGTTAAAGCCCGTATTAGTAACAGTTTCCCAGAGGACTGTTAAAGCCAGTACTAGTAACAGTTTCCCAGAGTGCTGTAAAAGCCACCATAGTAACAGTTTCCCAGAGGACAGTTAAAGCCAGTACTTGTAACAGTTTCCCAGAGTGCTGTTAAAGCCACCATAGTAACAGTTTCCCAGAGGATAGTTAAAGCCAGTACTATAAACAGTTTCCCAGAGTGCTGTTAAAGCCACCATAGTAACAGTTTCCCAGAGGACTGTTGAAGCCAGTACTAGTAACAGTTTCCCAGAGGACTGTTAAAGCCAGTACTTGTAACAGTTTCCCAGAGTGCTGTTAAAGCCACCATAGTAACAGTTTCCCAGAGGATAGTTAAAGCCAGTACTAGTAACAGTTTCCCAGAGGACTGTTAAAGCCAGTACTAGTAACAGTTTCCCAGAGGACTGTTAAAGCCACCATAGTAACAGTTTCCCAGAGGACTGTTGAAGCCAGTACTAGTAACAGTTTCCCAGAGGACTGTTAAAGCCAGTACTAGTAACAGTTTCCCAGAGGACTGTTAAAGCCAGTACTAGTAACAGTTTCCCAGAGAACTGTAAAAGCCACCATAGTAACACTTTCCCAGAGGACAGTTAAAGCCAGTACTAGTAACAGTTTCCCAGAGTGCTGTTAAAGCCACCATAGTAACAGTTTCCCAGGGGACTGTTAAAGCCAGTACGAGTTACAGTTTCCCAGAGTGCTGTTAAAGCCACCATAGTAACAGTTTCCCAGAGGACTGTTGAAGCCAGTACTAGTAACTGTTTCCCAGAGCACAGTTAAAGCCACCATAGTAACAGTTTCCCAGAGGACAGTTAAAGCCAGTACTAGTAACAGTTTCCCAGAGTGCTGTTAAAGCCACCATAGTAACAGTTTCCCAGAGGACGGTTAAAGCCAGTACTAGTAACAGTTTCCCAGAGGACAGTTAAAGCCAGTACTAGTAACAGTTCCCAGAGGACTGTTAAAGCCAGTACTAGTAACAGTTTCCCAGAGTGCTGTTAAAGCCACCATAGTAACAGTTTCCCAGAGGACTGTTGAAGCCAGTACTAGTAACAGTTTCCCAGAGTGCTGTTGAAGCCACCATAGTAACAGTTTCCCAGAGGATAGTTAAAGCCAGTACTAGTAACAGTTTCCCAGAGTGCTGTTAAAGCCACCATAGTAACAGTTTCCCAGAGGACTGTTAAAGCCAGTACTAGTAACAGTTTCCCAGAGGATTGTTAAAGCCAGTACTAGTAACAGTTTCCCAGAGGACAGTTAAAGCCACCATAGTAACAGTTTCCCAGAGGACAGTTAAAGCCAGTACTAGTAACAGTTTCCCAGAGTGCTGTTAAAGCCACCATAGTAACAGTTTCCCAGAGGATAGTTAAAGCCAGTACGAGTAACAGTTTCCCAGAGTGCTGTTAAAGCCACCATAGTAACAGTTTCCCAGAGGACTGTTGAAGCCAGTACTAGTAACAGTTTCCCAGAGGACAGTTAAAGCCAGTACTAGTAACAGTTTCCCAGAGGACTGTTAAAGCCAGTACTAGTAACAGTTTCCCAGAGAACTGTTAAAGCCAGTACGAGTAACAATTTCCCAGAGGACAGTTAAAGCCACCATAGTAACAGTTTCCCAGAGAACTGTTAAAGCCAGTACTAGTAACAGTTTCCCAGAGGACTGTTAAAGCCAGTACTAGTAACAGTTTCCCAGAGGACAGTTAAAGCCACCATAGTAACAGTTTCCCAGAGGACAGTTAAAGGCAGTACTAGTAACAGTTTCCCAGAGAACTGTTAAAGGCAGTACTAGTAACAGTTTCCCAGAGAACTGTTAAAGCCAGTACTAGTAACAGTTTCCCAGAGAACTGTTAAAGCCAGTACTAGTAACAGTTTCCCAGAGGACTGTTAAAGCCAGTACTAGTAACAGTTTCCCAGAGGACAGTTAAAGCCACCATAGTAACAGTTTCCCAGAGGATAGTTAAAGCCTGTACGAGTAACAGTTTCCCAGAGGACAGTTAAAGCCACCATAGTAACAGTTTCCCTGAGGACAGTTAAAGCCAGTACTCGTAACAGTTTCCCAGAGTGCTGTAAAAGCCACCATAGTAACAGTTTCCCGGAGGACAGTTAAAGCCAGTACTTGTAACAGTTTCCCAGAGTGCTGTTAAAGCCACCATAGTAACAGTTTCCCAGAGGATAGTTCAAGCCAGTACTAGTAACAGTTTCCCAGAGTGCTGTTAAAGCCACCATAGTAACAGTTTCCCAGAGGACTGTTGAAGCCAGTACTAGTAACAGTTTCCCAGAGGACTGTTAAAGGCAGTACTAGTAACAGTTTCCCAGAGGACTGTTAAAGCCAGTACTAGTAACAGTTTCCCAGAGAACTGTAAAAGCCACCATAGTAACACTTTCCCAGAGGACAGTTAAAGCCAGTACTAGTAACTGTTTCCCAGAGGACAGTTAAAGCCACCATAGTAACAGTTTCCCAGAGGACTGTTAAAGCCAGTACTAGTAACAGTTTCCCAGAGGACTGTTAAAGCCAGTACTAGTAACAGTTTCCCAGAGAACTGTTAAAGCCAGTACTAGTAACAATTTCCCAGAGGACAGTTAAAGCCACCATAGTAACAGTTTCCCAGAGGACTGTTAAAGCCTGTACGAGTAACAGTTTCCCAGAGGACAGTTAAAGCCACCATAGTAACAGTTTCCCTGAGGACAGTTAAAGCCAGTACTCGTAACAGTTTCCCAGAGGACTGTTAAAGCCAGTATTAGTAACAGTTTCCCAGAGGACTGTTAAAGCCAGTACTAGTAACAGTTTCCCAGAGTGCTGTAAAAGCCACCATAGTAACAGTTTCCCAGAGGACAGTTAAAGCCAGTACTTGTAACAGTTTCCCAGAGTGCTGTTAAAGCCACCATAGTAACAGTTTCCCAGAGGATAGTTAAAGCCAGTACTAGTAACAGTTTCCCAGAGTGCTGTTAAAGCCACCATAGTAACAGTTTCCCAGAGGACTGTTGAAGCCAGTACTAGTAACAGTTTCCCAGAGGACTGTTAAAGCCAGTACTAGTAACAGTTTCCCAGAGGACTGTTAAAGCCAGTACTAGTAACAGTTTCCCAGAGAACTGTAAAAGCCACCATAGTAACACTTTCCCAGAGGACAGTTAAAGCCAGTACTAGTAACAGTTTCCCAGAGTGCTGTTAAAGCCACCATAGTAACAGTTTCCCAGGGGACTGTTAAAGCCAGTACGAGTTACAGTTTCCCAGAGTGCTGTTAAAGCCACCATAGTAACAGTTTCCCAGAGGACTGTTGAAGCCAGTACTAGTAACTGTTTCCCAGAGGACAGTTAAAGCCACCATAGTAACAGTTTCCCAGAGGACAGTTAAAGCCAGTACTAGTAACAGTTTCCCAGAGTGCTGTTAAAGCCACCATAGTAACAGTTTCCCAGAGGACTGTTAAAGCCAGTACTAGTAACAGTTTCCCAGAGGACAGTTAAAGCCAGTACTAGTAACAGTTTCCCAGAGGAACCGTTAAAGCCAGTACTAGTAACAGTTTCCCAGAGGACTGTTAAAGCCAGTACTAGTAACAGTTTCCCAGAGTGCTGTTAAAACCACCATAGTAACAGTTTCCCAGGGGACTGTTAAAGCCAGTACTAGTAACAGTTTCCCAGAGTGCTGTAAAAGCCACCATAGTAACAGTTTCCCAGAGGACAGTTAAAGCCACCATAGTAACAGTTTCCCAGAGGACAGTTAAAGGCAGTACTAGTAACAGTTTCCCAGAGGACAGTTAAAGCCACCATAGTAACATGTTTCCCAGAGGACAGTTAAAGCCAGTACGAGTAACTGTTTCCCAGAGAACACTTAAAGCCACCATCGTAACAGTTTCCCAGAGGACGGTTAAAGCCAGTACTAGTAACAGTTTCCCAGAGGTCAGTTAAAGCCAGTACTAGTAACAGTTTCCCAGAGGTCAGTTAAAGCCAGTACTAGTAACAGTTTCCCATGGACTGTTAAAGCCAGTACTAGTAACAGTTTCCCAGAGGACTGTTAAAGCCAGTACTAGTAACAGTTTCCCAGAGTGCTGTTAAAGCCACCATAGTAACAGTTTCCCAGAGGACTGTTAAAGCCAGTACTAGTAACAGTTTCCCAGAGGACAGTTAAAGCCAGTACTAGTAACAGTTTCCCAAAGGACAGTTAAAGCCAGTACTAGTAACAGTTTCCCAGAGGACTGTTAAAGCCAGTACTAGTAACAGTTTCCCAGAGTGCTGTTAAAGCCAGTACTAGTAACAGTTTCCCAGAGGACAGTTAAATCCACCATAGTAACAGTTTCCCAGAGGACAGTTAAAGGCAGTACTAGTAACAGTTTCCCAGAGGACAGTTAAAGCCAGTACTAGTAACAGTTTCCCAGAGAACAGTTAAAGCCACCATCGTAACAGTTTCCCAGAGGACTGTTAAAGCCAGTACTAGTAACAGTTTCCCAGAGTGCTGTAAAAGCCACCATAGTAACAGTTTCCCAGAGGACAGTTAAAGCCAGTACTTGTAACAGTTTCCCAGAGTGCTGTAAAAGCCACCATAGTAACAGTTTCCCAGAGGACAGTTAAATCCACCATAGTAACATGTTTCCCAGAGTACAGTTAAAGCCAGTACTAGTAACTGTTTCCCAGAGAACAGTTAAAGCCACCATCGTAACAGTTTCCCAGAGGACTGTTAAAGCCAGTACTAGTAACAGTTTCCCAGAGTGCTGTAAAAGCCACCATAGTAACAGTTTCCCAGAGGACAGTTAAAGCCAGTACTTGTAACAGTTTCCCAGAGTGCTGTTAAAGCCACCATAGTAACAGTTTCCCAGAGGACTGTTGAAGCCAGTACTAGTAACAGTTTCCCAGAGGACTGTTAAAGCCAGTACTAGTAACAGTTTCCCAGAGGACTGTTAAAGCCAGTACTAGTAACAGTTTCCCAGAGAACTGTAAAAGCCACCATAGTAACAGTTTCCCAGAGGACTGTTAAAGCCAGTACTAGTAACAGTTTCCCAGAGGACAGTTAAAGCCACCATAGTTACAGTTTCCCAGAGGAACCGTTAAAGCCAGTACTAGTAACAGTTTCCCAGAGGACTGTTAAAGCCAGTACTAGTAACAGTTTCCCAGAGTGCTGTTAAAACCACCATAGTAACAGTTTCCCAGGGGACTGTTAAAGCCAGTACTAGGTACAGTTTCCCAGAGTGCTGTTCAAGCCAGTACTAGTAACAGTTTCCCAGAGGACAGTTAAAGCCACCATAGTAACAGTTTCCCAGAGGACAGTTAAAGGCAGTACTAGTAACAGTTTCCCAGAGGACAGTTAAAGCCACCATAGTAACATGTTTCCCAGAGGACAGTTAAAGCCAGTACGAGTAACTGTTTCCCAGAGAACAGTTAAAGCCACCATCGTAACAGTTTCCCAGAGGACGGTTAAAGCCAGTACTAGTAACAGTTTCCCAGAGGACAGTTAAAGCCAGTACTAGTAACAGTTTCCCAGAGGACTGTTAAAGCCAGTACTAGTAACAGTTTCCCAGAGGACTGTTAAAGCCAGTACTAGTAACAGTTTCCCAGAGGACAGTTAAAGCCAGTACTAGTAACAGTTTCCCAGAGGACTGTTAAAGCCAGTACTAGTAACAGTTTCCCAGAGTGCTGTTGAAGCCACCATAGTAACAGTTTCCCAGAGGATAGTTAAAGCCAGTACTAGTAACAGTTTCCCAGAGTGCTGTTAAAGCCACCATAGTAACAGTTTCCCAGAGGACTGTTAAAGCCAGTACTAGTAACAGTTTCCCAGAGGATTGTTAAAGCCAGTACTAGTAACAGTTTCCCAGAGGACAGTTAAAGCCACCATAGTAACAGTTTCCCAGAGGACAGTTAAAGCCAGTACTAGTAACAGTTTCCCAGAGTGCTGTTAAAGCCACCATAGTAACAGTTTCCCAGAGGATAGTTAAAGCCAGTACGAGTAACAGTTTCCCAGAGTGCTGTTAAAGCCACCATAGTAACAGTTTCCCAGAGGACTGTTGAAGCCAGTACTAGTAACAGTTTCCCAGAGGACAGTTAAAGCCAGTACTAGTAACAGTTTCCCAGAGGACTGTTAAAGCCAGTACTAGTAACAGTTTCCCAGAGAACTGTTAAAGCCAGTACGAGTAACAATTTCCCAGAGGACAGTTAAAGCCACCATAGTAACAGTTTCCCAGAGAACTGTTAAAGCCAGTACTAGTAACAGTTTCCCAGAGGACTGTTAAAGCCAGTACTAGTAACAGTTTCCCAGAGGACAGTTAAAGCCACCATAGTAACAGTTTCCCAGAGGACAGTTAAAGGCAGTACTAGTAACAGTTTCCCAGAGAACTGTTAAAGGCAGTACTAGTAACAGTTTCCCAGAGAACTGTTAAAGCCAGTACTAGTAACAGTTTCCCAGAGAACTGTTAAAGCCAGTACTAGTAACAGTTTCCCAGAGGACTGTTAAAGCCAGTACTAGTAACAGTTTCCCAGAGGACAGTTAAAGCCACCATAGTAACAGTTTCCCAGAGGATAGTTAAAGCCTGTACGAGTAACAGTTTCCCAGAGGACAGTTAAAGCCACCATAGTAACAGTTTCCCTGAGGACAGTTAAAGCCAGTACTCGTAACAGTTTCCCAGAGTGCTGTAAAAGCCACCATAGTAACAGTTTCCCGGAGGACAGTTAAAGCCAGTACTTGTAACAGTTTCCCAGAGTGCTGTTAAAGCCACCATAGTAACAGTTTCCCAGAGGATAGTTCAAGCCAGTACTAGTAACAGTTTCCCAGAGTGCTGTTAAAGCCACCATAGTAACAGTTTCCCAGAGGACTGTTGAAGCCAGTACTAGTAACAGTTTCCCAGAGGACTGTTAAAGGCAGTACTAGTAACAGTTTCCCAGAGGACTGTTAAAGCCAGTACTAGTAACAGTTTCCCAGAGAACTGTAAAAGCCACCATAGTAACACTTTCCCAGAGGACAGTTAAAGCCAGTACTAGTAACTGTTTCCCAGAGGACAGTTAAAGCCACCATAGTAACAGTTTCCCAGAGGACTGTTAAAGCCAGTACTAGTAACAGTTTCCCAGAGGACTGTTAAAGCCAGTACTAGTAACAGTTTCCCAGAGAACTGTTAAAGCCAGTACTAGTAACAATTTCCCAGAGGACAGTTAAAGCCACCATAGTAACAGTTTCCCAGAGGACTGTTAAAGCCTGTACGAGTAACAGTTTCCCAGAGGACAGTTAAAGCCACCATAGTAACAGTTTCCCTGAGGACAGTTAAAGCCAGTACTCGTAACAGTTTCCCAGAGGACTGTTAAAGCCAGTATTAGTAACAGTTTCCCAGAGGACTGTTAAAGCCAGTACTAGTAACAGTTTCCCAGAGTGCTGTAAAAGCCACCATAGTAACAGTTTCCCAGAGGACAGTTAAAGCCAGTACTTGTAACAGTTTCCCAGAGTGCTGTTAAAGCCACCATAGTAACAGTTTCCCAGAGGATAGTTAAAGCCAGTACTAGTAACAGTTTCCCAGAGTGCTGTTAAAGCCACCATAGTAACAGTTTCCCAGAGGACTGTTGAAGCCAGTACTAGTAACAGTTTCCCAGAGGACTGTTAAAGCCAGTACTAGTAACAGTTTCCCAGAGGACTGTTAAAGCCAGTACTAGTAACAGTTTCCCAGAGAACTGTAAAAGCCACCATAGTAACACTTTCCCAGAGGACAGTTAAAGCCAGTACTAGTAACAGTTTCCCAGAGTGCTGTTAAAGCCACCATAGTAACAGTTTCCCAGGGGACTGTTAAAGCCAGTACGAGTTACAGTTTCCCAGAGTGCTGTTAAAGCCACCATAGTAACAGTTTCCCAGAGGACTGTTGAAGCCAGTACTAGTAACTGTTTCCCAGAGGACAGTTAAAGCCACCATAGTAACAGTTTCCCAGAGGACAGTTAAAGCCAGTACTAGTAACAGTTTCCCAGAGTGCTGTTAAAGCCACCATAGTAACAGTTTCCCAGAGGACTGTTAAAGCCAGTACTAGTAACAGTTTCCCAGAGGACAGTTAAAGCCAGTACTAGTAACAGTTTCCCAGAGGAACCGTTAAAGCCAGTACTAGTAACAGTTTCCCAGAGGACTGTTAAAGCCAGTACTAGTAACAGTTTCCCAGAGTGCTGTTAAAACCACCATAGTAACAGTTTCCCAGGGGACTGTTAAAGCCAGTACTAGTAACAGTTTCCCAGAGTGCTGTAAAAGCCACCATAGTAACAGTTTCCCAGAGGACAGTTAAAGCCACCATAGTAACAGTTTCCCAGAGGACAGTTAAAGGCAGTACTAGTAACAGTTTCCCAGAGGACAGTTAAAGCCACCATAGTAACATGTTTCCCAGAGGACAGTTAAAGCCAGTACGAGTAACTGTTTCCCAGAGAACACTTAAAGCCACCATCGTAACAGTTTCCCAGAGGACGGTTAAAGCCAGTACTAGTAACAGTTTCCCAGAGGTCAGTTAAAGCCAGTACTAGTAACAGTTTCCCAGAGGTCAGTTAAAGCCAGTACTAGTAACAGTTTCCCATGGACTGTTAAAGCCAGTACTAGTAACAGTTTCCCAGAGGACTGTTAAAGCCAGTACTAGTAACAGTTTCCCAGAGTGCTGTTAAAGCCACCATAGTAACAGTTTCCCAGAGGACTGTTAAAGCCAGTACTAGTAACAGTTTCCCAGAGGACAGTTAAAGCCAGTACTAGTAACAGTTTCCCAAAGGACAGTTAAAGCCAGTACTAGTAACAGTTTCCCAGAGGACTGTTAAAGCCAGTACTAGTAACAGTTTCCCAGAGTGCTGTTAAAGCCAGTACTAGTAACAGTTTCCCAGAGGACAGTTAAATCCACCATAGTAACAGTTTCCCAGAGGACAGTTAAAGGCAGTACTAGTAACAGTTTCCCAGAGGACAGTTAAAGCCAGTACTAGTAACAGTTTCCCAGAGAACAGTTAAAGCCACCATCGTAACAGTTTCCCAGAGGACTGTTAAAGCCAGTACTAGTAACAGTTTCCCAGAGTGCTGTAAAAGCCACCATAGTAACAGTTTCCCAGAGGACAGTTAAAGCCAGTACTTGTAACAGTTTCCCAGAGTGCTGTAAAAGCCACCATAGTAACAGTTTCCCAGAGGACAGTTAAATCCACCATAGTAACATGTTTCCCAGAGTACAGTTAAAGCCAGTACTAGTAACTGTTTCCCAGAGAACAGTTAAAGCCACCATCGTAACAGTTTCCCAGAGGACTGTTAAAGCCAGTACTAGTAACAGTTTCCCAGAGTGCTGTAAAAGCCACCATAGTAACAGTTTCCCAGAGGACAGTTAAAGCCAGTACTTGTAACAGTTTCCCAGAGTGCTGTTAAAGCCACCATAGTAACAGTTTCCCAGAGGACTGTTGAAGCCAGTACTAGTAACAGTTTCCCAGAGGACTGTTAAAGCCAGTACTAGTAACAGTTTCCCAGAGGACTGTTAAAGCCAGTACTAGTAACAGTTTCCCAGAGAACTGTAAAAGCCACCATAGTAACAGTTTCCCAGAGGACTGTTAAAGCCAGTACTAGTAACAGTTTCCCAGAGGACAGTTAAAGCCACCATAGTTACAGTTTCCCAGAGGAACCGTTAAAGCCAGTACTAGTAACAGTTTCCCAGAGGACTGTTAAAGCCAGTACTAGTAACAGTTTCCCAGAGTGCTGTTAAAACCACCATAGTAACAGTTTCCCAGGGGACTGTTAAAGCCAGTACTAGGTACAGTTTCCCAGAGTGCTGTTCAAGCCAGTACTAGTAACAGTTTCCCAGAGGACAGTTAAAGCCACCATAGTAACAGTTTCCCAGAGGACAGTTAAAGGCAGTACTAGTAACAGTTTCCCAGAGGACAGTTAAAGCCACCATAGTAACATGTTTCCCAGAGGACAGTTAAAGCCAGTACGAGTAACTGTTTCCCAGAGAACAGTTAAAGCCACCATCGTAACAGTTTCCCAGAGGACGGTTAAAGCCAGTACTAGTAACAGTTTCCCAGAGGACAGTTAAAGCCAGTACTAGTAACAGTTTCCCAGAGGACTGTTAAAGCCAGTACTAGTAACAGTTTCCCAGAGGACTGTTAAAGCCAGTACTAGTAACAGTTTCCCAGAGGACAGTTAAAGCCAGTACTAGTAACAGTTTCCCAGAGGACTGTTAAAGCCAGTACTAGTAACAGTTTCCCAGAGTGCTGTTAAAGCCACCATAGTAACAGTTTCCCAGAGGACAGTTAAAGCCAGTACTAGTAACAATTTCCCAGAGTGCTGTTAAAGCCACCATAGTAACAGTTTCCCAGAGGACAGTTAAAGCCAGTACTAGTAACTGTTTCCCAGAGAACAGTTAAAGCCACCATCGTAACAGTTTCCCAGAGGACTGTTAAAGCCAGTACTATTAACAGTTTCCCAGAGTGCTGTAAAAGCCACCATAGTAACAGTTTCCCAGAGGACAGTTAAAGCCAGTACTTGTAACAGTTTCCCAGAGTGCTGTTAAAGCCACCATAGTAACAGTTTCCCAGAGGACTGTTGAAGCCAGTACTAGTAACAGTTTCCCAGAGGACTGTTAAAGTCAGTACTAGTAACAGTTTCCCAGAGGACAGTTAAAGCCAGTACTAGTAACTGTTTCCCAGAGAACAGTTAAAGCCACCATCGTAACAGTTTCCCAGAGGACTGTTAAAGCCAGTACTAGTAACAGTTTCCCAGAGTGCTGTAAAAGCCACCATAGTAACAGTTTCCCAGAGGACAGTTAAAGCCAGTACTTGTAACAGTTTCCCAGAGTGCTGTTAAAGCCACCATAGTAACAGTTTCCCAGAGGACTGTTAAAGCCAGTACTAGTAACAGTTTCCCAGAGGACAGTTAAAGCCACCATAGTTACAGTTTCCCAGAGGAACCGTTAAAGCCAGTACTAGTAACAGTTTCCCAGAGTGCTGTTAAAACCACCATAGTAACAGTTTCCCAGGGGACTGTTAAAGCCAGTACTAGGTACAGTTTCCCAGAGTGCTGTTCAAGCCAGTACTAGTAACAGTTTCCCAGAGGACAGTTAAAGCCACCATAGTAACAGTTTCCCAGAGGACAGTTAAAGGCAGTACTAGTAACAGTTTCCCAGAGGACAGTTAAAGCCACCATAGTAACATGTTTCCCAGAGGACAGTTAAAGCCAGTACGAGTAACTGTTTCCCAGAGAACAGTTAAAGCCACCATCGTAACAGTTTCCCAGAGGACGGTTAAAGCCAGTACTAGTAACAGTTTCCCAGAGGACAGTTAAAGCCAGTACTAGTAACAGTTTCCCAGAGGACTGTTAAAGCCAGTACTAGTAACAGTTTCCCAGAGGACTGTTAAAGCCAGTACTAGTAACAGTTTCCCAGAGTGCTGTTAAAGCCACCATAGTAACAGTTTCCCAGAGGACGGTTAAAGCCAGTACTAGTAACAGTTTCCCAGAGTGCTGTTAAAGCCTCCATAGTAACAGTTTCCCAGAGGACAGTTAAAGCCAGTACTAGTAACAGTTTCCCAGAGGACTGTTAAAGCCAGTACTAGTAACAGTTTCCCAGAGTGCTGTTAAAGCCACCATAGTAACAGTTTCCCAGAGGACTGTTAAAGCCAGTACTAGTAACAGTTTCCCAGAGGACAGTTAAAGCCAGTACTAGTAACAGTTTCCCAGAGGACAGTTAAAGCCAGTACTAGTAACAGTTTCCCAGAGGACTGTTAAAGCCAGTACTATTAACAGTTTCCCAGAGTGCTGTTAAAGCCAGTACTAGTAACAGTTTCCCGGAGGACAGTTAAATCCACCATAGTAACAGTTTCCCAGAGGACAGTTAAAGGCAGTACTAGTAACAGTTTCCCAGAGGACAGTTAAAGCCACCATAGTAACATGTTTCCCAGAGGACAGTTAAAGCCAGTACTAGTAACTGTTTCCCAGAGAACAGTTAAAGCCACCATCGTAACAGTTTCCCAGAGGACTGTTAAAGCCAGTACTAGTAACAGTTTCCCAGAGTGCTGTAAAAGCCACCATAGTAACAGTTTCCCAGAGGACAGTTAAAGCCAGTACTTGTAACAGTTTCCCAGAGTGCTGTTAAAGCCACCATAGTAACAGTTTCCCAGAGGACTGTTGAAGCCAGTACTAGTAACAGTTTCCCAGAGGACTGTTAAAGCCAGTACTAGTAACAGTTTCCCAGAGGACTGTTAAAGCCAGTACTAGTAACAGTTTCCCAGAGAACTGTAAAAGCCACCATAGTAACAGTTTCCCAGAGGACTGTTAAAGCCAGTACTAGTAACAGTTTCCCAGAGGACAGTTAAAGCCACCATAGTTACAGTTTCCCAGAGGAACCGTTAAAGCCAGTACTAGTAACAGTTTCCCAGAGGACTGTTAAAGCCAGTACTAGTAACAGTTTCCCAGAGTGCTGTTAAAACCACCATAGTAACAGTTTCCCAGGGGACTGTTAAAGCCAGTACTAGGTACAGTTTCCCAGAGTGCTGTTCAAGCCAGTACTAGTAACAGTTTCCCAGAGGACAGTTAAAGCCACCATAGTAACAGTTTCCCAGAGGACAGTTAAAGGCAGTACTAGTAACAGTTTCCCAGAGGACAGTTAAAGCCACCATAGTAACATGTTTCCCAGAGGACAGTTAAAGCCAGTACGAGTAACTGTTTCCCAGAGAACAGTTAAAGCCACCATCGTAACAGTTTCCCAGAGGACGGTTAAAGCCAGTACTAGTAACAGTTTCCCAGAGGACAGTTAAAGCCAGTACTAGTAACAGTTTCCCAGAGGACTGTTAAAGCCGGTACTAGTAACAGTTTCCCAGAGGACTGTTAAAGCCTCCATAGTAACAGTTTCCCAGAGGACAGTTAAAGCCAGTACTAGTAACAGTTTCCCAGAGGACTGTTAAAGCCAGTACTAGTAACAGTTTCCCAGAGTGCTGTTAAAGCCACCATAGTAACAGTTTCCCAGAGGACAGTTAAAGCCAGTACTAGTAACAATTTCCCAGAGTGCTGTTAAAGCCACCATAGTAACAGTTTCCCAGAGGACAGTTAAAGCCAGTACTAGTAACTCTTTCCCAGAGAACAGTTAAAGCCACCATCGTAACAGTTTCCCAGAGGACTGTTAAAGCCAGTACTAGTAACAGTTTCCCAGAGTGCTGTAAAAGCCACCATAGTAACAGTTTCCCAGAGGACAGTTAAAGCCAGTACTTGTAACAGTTTCCCAGAGTGCTGTTAAAGCCACCATAGTAACAGTTTCCCAGAGGACTGTTGAAGCCAGTACTAGTAACAGTTTCCCAGAGGACAGTTAAAGCCAGTACTAGTAACAGTTTCCCAGAGGACTGTTAAAGCCAGTACTAGTAACAGTTTCCCAGAGTGCTGTTAAAGCCACCATAGTAACAGTTTCCCAGAGGACAGTTAAAGCCAGTACTAGTAACAATTTCCCAGAGTGCTGTTAAAGCCACCATAGTAACAGTTTCCCAGAGGACAGTTAAAGCCAGTACTAGTAACTCTTTCCCAGAGAACAGTTAAAGCCACCATCGTAACAGTTTCCCAGAGGACTGTTAAAGCCAGTACTAGTAACAGTTTCCCAGAGTGCTGTAAAAGCCACCATAGTAACAGTTTCCCAGAGGACAGTTAAAGCCAGTACTAGTAACTCTTTCCCAGAGAACAGTTAAAGCCACCATCGTAACAGTTTCCCAGAGGACTGTTAAAGCCTGTACTAGTAACAGTTTCCCAGAGTGCTGTAAAAGCCACCATAGTAACAGTTTCCCAGAGGACAGTTAAAGCCAGTACTTGTAACAGTTTCCCAGAGTGCTGTTAAAGCCACCATAGTAACAGTTTCCCAGAGGACTGTTGAAGCCAGTACTAGTAACAGTTTCCCAGAGGACTGTTAAAGCCAGTACTAGTAACAGTTTCCCAGAGGACTGTTAAAGCCAGTACTAGTAACAGTTTCCCAGAGAACTGTAAAAGCCACCATAGTAACAGTTTCCCAGAGGACTGTTAAAGCCAGTACTAGTAACAGTTTCCCAGAGGACAGTTAAAGCCACCATAGTTACAGTTTCCCAGAGGAACCGTTAAAGCCAGTACTAGTAACAGTTTCCCAGAGGACTGTTAAAGCCAGTACTAGTAACAGTTTCCCAGAGTGCTGTTAAAACCACCATAGTAACAGTTTCCCAGGGGACTGTTAAAGCCAGTACTAGGTACAGTTTCCCAGAGTGCTTTTCAAGCCAGTACTAGTAACAGTTTCCCAGAGGACAGTTAAAGCCACCATAGTAACAGTTTCCCAGAGGACAGTTAAAGGCAGTACTAGTAACAGTTTCCCAGAGGACAGTTAAAGCCACCATAGTAACATGTTTCCCAGAGGACAGTTAAAGCCAGTACGAGTAACTGTTTCCCAGAGAACAGTTAAAGCCACCATCGTAACAGTTTCCCAGAGGACGGTTAAAGCCAGTACTAGTAACAGTTTCCCAGAGGACAGTTAAAGCCAGTACTAGTAACAGTTTCCCAGAGGACTGTTAAAGCCAGTACTAGTAACAGTTTCCCAGAGGACTGTTAAAGCCAGTACTAGTAACAGTTTCCCAGAGTGCTGTTAAAGCCACCATAGTAACAGTTTCCCAGAGGACGGTTAAAGCCAGTACTAGTAACAGTTTCCCAGAGTGCTGTTAAAGCCTCCATAGTAACAGTTTCCCAGAGGACAGTTAAAGCCAGTACTAGTAACAGTTTCCCAGAGGACTGTTAAAGCCAGTACTAGTAACAGTTTCCCAGAGTGCTGTTAAAGCCACCATAGTAACAGTTTCCCAGAGGACAGTTAAAGCCAGTACTAGTAACAATTTCCCAGAGTGCTGTTAAAGCCACCATAGTTACAGTTTCCCAGAGGACAGTTAAAGCCAGTACTATTAACAGTTTCCCAGAGTACTGTTGAAGCCACCATCGTAACAGTTTCCCAGAGGACTGTTAAAGCCAGTACTAGTAACAGTTTCCCAGAGGACAGTTAAAGCCAGTACTAGTAACAGTTTCCCAGAGGACTGTTAAGGGCTGATTGACAGGTTGCAGGACATTTTGGTGGATTATGCTTCATTTAACACCCTCTCCTAATGGCAGCCATGGAATAGAAGTAAAGAAGTCATTGCGGAGAATTTTGAGGTGCTACCTAAAGGTATTTCATCTTTTATTGCTCACTTGCTGCTGGAGATTTGGAAAAGACTTTTGAAACGCATTGGGAGACTTTCTGGCACTTTGTCAGGACTTCACTAACACTCTATCAACATTTATTTTGGAAATTTTCTGTGAACACCTAAAAAGGGTCGGTGCTGTGTTCCCCTACCTTATTGGACACCTTCTAGGAGTCCCCAGAAGAAATGAAGTTCTTGTTCACTGGCATCTTGCTGGAGGACCCTTTGGTCTTCAGGAGGAATTGGATGAGGAGAGGGAGCCAGACAGAGCAGCATTGCTGCTGTCGGAGAGAGGGACATGAGGGCGAGGTGGACTGCTTACCTCCTTGGTTACAGGAAATCCCTCCTGCTCTGGATCTCCTTAACCAGGACCTCTCATGCTGCATCCTGTGAACCTACATGCCCTGGCACTTGGTCCCTAAGCCATCCTGCAATGTGCTGCTGTGTGTCAGCCAGTCCACTCCACAGCTTTGATATGAAAGTTGATGTGAGGAACCCAGATATATGGTTCCACGAAAATAGTTTCTAATCAACACTTGCACGCTAAAGCTACATGTGTTTGAATTAGCTCCTCCAGGCAAGGTCAAATTATGATAATCAGCAATTGGACCAAAGTTGCATTTTAATACCAAACTTTAAAACAGGTGTGTCTTATTAACACAGCACCCATATAGCACCCCTTCTCACCCGTTCACCAAAATAACCCCCTAAGTTACCCAACTTTCCTCATTAGTCCATTCTGTATAATTTTAGTGATCAATCTGCTAGCTCTTCTCTTGAACCTCTTGTTTGCTTCTTTGAACTGAATACAGTACTCTAGGTATGGTTTGACTTGATCACTGTTAACGTGGCCTCCTCCAAGTTATATTTTCCAATTATCATTTAATATTCTATTTGCTTTTGATTCCTGCTTCACAGTGATTACCAAGGCTTTTAACACCCATAACTATTTCAAAGCCATTCATGTAGTTCCTAAGACACAGATTTATTCTTCTTAAGTGTAGTACTTTACATTTCTTTGTATTAAATTACATCTTTCATTGTTCTGTCCACTTAGATATTTCATCTTCCGATGAAGGGTCACTGACCCGAAACGTTAACTCTGCTTCTCTTTCCACAGATGCTGCCAGACCTGCTGAGTGATTCCAGCATTTCTTGTTTTTATTTCAGATTTCCAGCATCCGCAGTATTTTGCTTTTATTTTAGATATTTCATCTAGCTTACTTGTAGTTCCAAGTAAGCCCCATCTAATTTAGTATCCTCTGCAAATTTTATCAGTTCACAGTGGGCTTCCACAAGCTCAACAACAGTCTGTCAAGTACCAACAAGGAGCTGCTAAATTGGAAGAGGGCTATCTTCAGAGGGATGAGAAGGGATCTAGCCAGGGTAAAATGGAGCCAAAGACTGGGACAAACTGTAACGGAGCAATGGGTGATCTTCAAGGAGATGTTTCAGGTACATTCCAACAAGGGCAAAAAGTAGGGGAACCAAAAACAGGGCTCCTTGGCTGACGAAGGAGATAGAGAATATGATGAAACAAACAAAGAGGGTGTAAGATGCATGTGAGGAGAATTCTTCAAGCAAGAACCAGGCCAAATATAATACGTTGAGAGGGGAAGTGAAGAGGAAAATAAGACTGGCAAAGAGAAAATATGAGTATAGAATGGCAGTTAACATAAAAGGTAATGCAAAAATCATCTACCGACATATAAATAGTAAACAGGTGGTAAGGGGTTGGGTGGGTCCTATTAGGAACAAAGAGTGTGAAATACATTTAGAGGTGCTGGGCAAGGCTAGAATACTTAATGAGTACTTTGTGCTTTAAAGTGGATGCTGACAAGACATCGGTAGAAGGGGAGATGGTAGAGGTAATGGATGGGGTGAAAATTGATGGGCAGGATCTACGAAAAAGGCTGGCTATGCTTAGAGTGGATAAGGCACCTGCTCTGGATGGCTTGCGTCCCAGGTTGCTAAAGGAATTGTGAGTGGAGATAGTGGAAGGGCTTGCCATAATCTTCCATACTAGTACATAGATATGGGGGAGGTCCCAGAGGTTTGGAGAGTGGCAAATGTGACACCCCTATGCAAGAAATCAATAGGCACTTGGAGAGGTTTGAGTTAATTAAGGAGAGCCAACTCCGATCTGTAAAAGGCAGATCATGCTTGACTAATCTAATTGAATTTTTGATGAAGTAACAGAGAAGATTGATGAAGGGAAAGCAATGGATGTTGTGTATGTGCATTTTAAGAAAGCATCTGACAAAGTACCACATCAAAGGATAGTTAACAAAATTGAGGCTCATGCAATATGAGGGTTAATGTCAGCTTGGAAAATAAAATCGGCTTTTTTTTATTTGTTCTTGGAATGTGAGCATCGTTGGCAAGGCTAACATCTACTGTTCATCATAATTACGCTTGAGAAGGTGGTGGTGAGCTGCCTTCTTGAACTACTGCAGTTCACGTGGGTTAGGGACACCCTTAGTGCTGTTAGGAAGGGAGTTCCAGGATTTTGACTCAGCAACAGTGAAGGAATGGTGATATGGTTCCAAGTCAGGATGGTGTGCGTCTTGGAAGGGAAGTTGCAGGTGGTGGAATTCCCATGTGTCTCTTGTCCTAGTCCTTCTAGATGGTAAAGGTTGGGCGTTTGGAAGGTGCTGTTGAAGGGATCTTGTTGAGTTACTGCAGTGTATCTTGTGCATCTTAAGAACAAAAAACAGCGAGTTTTGGTAAATGGTTGTTTTTCAGACTGGATGATGGTAGACAGTGGTGTTCCTCAAGGTTCAGTTGTTATATAAATGACTTGGATATTGAAATACAGAGTAGAATGTCAAAATTTACCGATACCACCAAACTTGGAGGTGTGGCAAACAATGAGGAATACCAATTAACTGCAACAGGACATAGATAGGCTAACAGAATGGGCAGACAAGTGGCAGATGAAATTTAATACAGAGAAGTGTGAGGTGATGAATTTTGGCAGAAAGGATAGAAAGAGGCAATATAGACTTTAATGGCACAGTTATAAAGAATGTGCAGGGACAGAGGGACCTCGAAGTTCATGTGCATAGATTTTTGAAGGTGGCAGGACATATGGAGAGAATAGTTAGCAAAGCATATGGGATCTTGGGCTTCACAAACAGAGGTACTAAGTACAGGGAAGCTATGCTGAACCTTTATAAATCTCTGGTTAAGCCACAACTAGAGTATTGCATCCAGTTCTGGTCACCACATTTTAGAAAGGATGTGAGGGTCTTTTGAAAGAGTGTAGAGGAGATTTACCAGAATAGTTCCAGGGACTTTAGCTACAAAGATAGGTTGGAGAATCTGGGGTTGTTTTCTTTTGAGCAAAGGAGATTGAGAGGAGATTTGATAGAGGTGTACAAGATTCTGACAGGTTTAGATAAGGTAGAAAAAGATGTTCCCAATAGCTGATGATGCAAAGATTAGGGGACACAGATTTAATGTTTTGGGAAAGAGATGCAAGGGAGATGTGAGGAAGAAATTTTTTATGGAGCAGGTGGTAATCTGGATGTCGCTGCCTATGAGGGTGGTGGAAGTGGAAATAGCCAATGATTTCAGAAGGAAATTGAATGGGCACTTGAGGGAAATCAACTTGCAGGGTTATGGGGATAGAGCAAGGGAATGGGACTGACTGGATTGCTCTACAGAGAGCTGGCAAGGACACGATGGGCTGAATGGCCTCCTTCTGTGCTGTAATGACTCTATGAATATGAGATTTCTAAGTACCACTTTAATAAAATTCTTTTTTCCTCTGCCAACTTTCTTCCTATATCCGTCTCCTGGAGATACTGACTTCTTGGTGCATGGTTGTAACAGATACCCTCTTAGTGGGCATTATTCACCAACGAATGTAGGCAGACTATTTTAAAATGGCAAGCACTACAGCTGAGCCTAATTCTGTCCTGTGCTTATGTGGCCTGACAGCCCCACTCTCACATTATGTAATAAGGAGTTGCCCTTTAGACCGAGATGAACGGAAGAAAGCTGGTGTCCAAGAAGCTACCACAGCAAGGCGTGAGATCATCAGGAGAAGGGAGGTAAGAATCTTACTGGACTACAAAACTAGAGGTCATAAATACAAGATAGCCACGAATAAATCAAATAGGGAATTCAGAAGAATTTACCCAAAGACTGGTAAGAATGTAGAACGTGCTACCACAAGGAGTAGTTGAGGTGAATAGGAGGGATGCATTTAAGGGGAAGCCAGATAAGCTTATAAGGGAGAAAAGAATGGAAGGATTTGCTGATTGGGTTAGATGAAGAGAGGTGGGAGGAAGTTCATTTGGAGCATAAACACTGGCATAGACCAGTTGAGCTGAATGGGCTGTTTCTGTGCTGTGTAACTCTGTGATAATCATAAGAAGAAAAAAAAGAATATCATATAGAATCTACCCCACCAAATTTTCAAAAAGAAAGTTTCCAGAATCATTAGGCACTGTGTACCCCAGATTGTCATTTTACCTAACAATAAGATTTATCTGAATCAGCAAATTTCAAACTTTTCAATTTAATAGTGGATAGATAAGATCGTGGTGTAATGTTAAAATTACGACGCCCTGTGAAAAATCTTCATGCTTTTAAAGGTTAACATCAAAGACTATTGCTCATCAGAAGTTGCTTTTCAAGTATTGGATCTGGTTAGGAAAATTTACATTGTATAGAAACAGTGCGAGAGAGTAAACCTGAATTGTAACTTTAAGCTGACTTCTAGAAGACCGTACTGGGATTTGGCTCTGTGGTTTATAGGGGATACCATTACTAATGGTATCCCCTATAAACCACAAGCCCACAGTCCAGGATTTTTATCTTTGTGACAAAAAAGTTACATTTCCTTATCAGATGACATCAAAATTTACAATTCTGTCTCATTTTATTACGCAAATCTCATAGTCATCATCAGGTTGTCGAGTTCTAGTTCAAAAATTAACAACCAAGCTTAACCACATTACAGCCCCACAGATCTCAAGTATCCTTTAAAAAACTTGTTTAGAACATAGAACATAGAACAGTACAGCACAGTACAGGCCCTTCGGCCCACGATGTTGTGCCGACCCTTTAACCTACTCTAAGATCAAACTACCTACATACCCTTCATTCTACTATCATCCATATACCTATCCAAGAGTCGCTTAAATGTCCCTAATGTATCTGCTTCTACTACCACCGCTGGCAGTGCATTCCACGCACCCACCACTCTCTGTGTAAAGAACCTACCTCTGACATTTCCCCTAAACCTTCCTCCAGTCACCTTAAAATTATGCCCCCTGGTGATAGCCCTTTCCCCCCTGGGAAAAAGTCTCTGACTATCCATTCTATCTATGCTTCTCATCATCTTGTACACCTCTATCAAGTCACCTCTCATCCTTCTTCGCTCCAATGAGAAAAGCCCTAGCTCTCTCAACCTTTCTTCATAAGACATGCCCTGCAGTCCAGGCAGCATCCTGGTAAATCTCCTCTGCACCCTCTCTAAAGCTTCCACATCCTTCCTATAATGAGGCGACCAGAACTGAACACAACATTCCAAGTGTGGTCTAACCAGGGCTTTATAGAGCTGCAGCATAACCTCACGGCTCTTAAACTCAATCCCCCTGTTAATGAAAGCCAACACACCATACGCCTTCTTAACAACCCTATCAACTTGGGTGGCAACTTTGAGGGATCTATGGACGTGGACCCCAAGATCCCTCTGTTCCTCCACACTGCCAATAATCCTGTATTCTGCATTCAAATTCGACCTTCCAAA
The DNA here is from genome assembly GCF_036365525.1 of Heterodontus francisci. NCBI lineage: Eukaryota > Metazoa > Chordata > Chondrichthyes > Heterodontiformes > Heterodontidae > Heterodontus > Heterodontus francisci. The sequence goes on along the minus strand of NC_090373.1, from coordinate 170,593,506 downwards.
ATGAATCACTTCACACTTTTCCAGGTTGAACTCTATCTGCCACTTCTCAGCCCAGCTCTGCATCCTGTCAATGTCCTGTTGCAACCTACAACAGCCCTCCACACTATCCACAACTCCAGCAACCTTTGTGTCATTGGCAAACTTACTAACCCAGCCTTCCACTTCCTCATCCAAGTCATTTATAAAAATCACAAAGAGCAGAGGTCCCAGAACAGATCCCTGCGGAACACCACTGGTCACCGTGCTCCAGGCTGAATACTTTCCATCTACTACCACCCTCTGTCTTCTATGGGCCAGCCAATTCTGGATCCAGACAGCCAAATTTCCCTGTATCCCAAGCCTCCTTACTTTCTGAATGAGCCTACCATGGGGAACCTTATCAAACACCTTGCTAAAATCCATATACACCACATCCACTGCTCTTCCTTCATCAATGTGTTTTGTCACATCCTCAAAGAATTCAATAAGGCTTGTGAGGCATGACCTGCCCCTCACAAAGCCATGCTGACTATCTCTAATCAAACTATGCTTTTCCAAATAATCATAAATCCTGTCTCTTAGAATCCTCTCCAATAATTTGCCCACCACTGACGTAAAACTGACTGATCTGTAATTCCCAGGGTTAGCCCTATTCCCTTTCTTGAACAAGGGAATAACATTTGCCACCCTCTAATCATCAGGCACTACTCCAGTGGCCAGTGAGGACGCAAAGATCATCGCCAAAGGCACGTTAATCTCTTCCCTCGCTTCCCGTAATAACCTTGGGTATATCCTGTCTGGCCCCGGGGACTTATCTATCCTCGTGTCTTTCAAAATTTCCAGCACATCCTCCTTCTTAACATCAACCTGTTCGAGCATATCAGCCTGTTTCACGCTGTCCTCACAAACGACAAGGTCCCTCTCACTCGTGAATACTGAAGCAAAGTATTCATTAAGGACCTCCCCTACCTCCTCCGACTCCAGGCACAAGTTCGCTCCACTGAGGGAACTACTGATCGGCCCTACCCTCACTCTGGCCATCCTCTTGTTCCTCACATAAGTGTCGAATGCCTTGGGATTTTCCTTAATCCTACCCTCCAAGACTTTTTCATGACCCTTCTAGCTCTCCTAAGTCCATTCTTCAGTTCCTTCCTGGCTACCTTGTAACCCTCTAGAGCCTTGTCTGATCCTTGCTTCCTCAACCTGAAGTAAGCTTCCTTCTTCCTCTTGACTAGCTGTTCCACATCTCTTGTCATCCAAGGTTCCTTCACCCTACCATCCCTTCCTTGCCTCATCGGGACAAACCTATACAGCAGTCGCAACAAGTGCTCCCTAAACAACCTCCACATTTCTGTCGTGCATTTCCCTGAGAACATCTGTTCCCAATTTAAGCTCCCCAGTTCCTGCCTAATAGCATTGTAATTCCCCCTCCCTCAATTAAATATTTTCCCATCCCATCTGCTCCTATCCCTCTCCATGACTATAGTAAAGGTCAAGGAGTTGTGATCACTATCACCGAAATGCTCTCCCACCGAGAGATCTGCCACCTGGCCTGGTTCGTTGCCAAGCACCAAATCCAAATCCCTCTAGTCGGCCTATCTACACATTGAGTCAGGAAACCTTCCTGGACACACCTGACAAAATCTGCTCCATCCAAACTATTTGCACTAAGGAGGTTCCAATCAATATTAGGGAAGTTGAAGTCACCCATAACAACAACCCTGTTACTTCTGCACCTTTCCAAAATCTGCCTCCCAATCTGTTCCTCCGTGTCTCTGTTGCTATTGGGGGGTCTATAGAAAACTCCCAGTAAAGTGACTGCTCATTTCCTATTTCTGACTTCCACCCATACTGACTCAGTAGATAAACCCTCCTCGATGACCTCCCTTTCTGCAGCTGTGATACTATCCCTGATTAGCAATGCCACTCACTCACCTCTTTTACCTCCCTCCCTATTCCTTTTGAAACATCTAAACCCTGGAACATCCAACATCCATTCCTGCCCCTGTGATATCCAAGTCTCCGTAATGGCCACAACATCGTAGCTCCAAGTACTGATCCATGCTCTACGTTCATCACCCTTATTCCTGACACTTCTTGCGTTAAAATAGACACACTTCAACCCATCATACTGGCTGCAACTTTGCCCTGTCAACTGTCTAACCTTCCTCACAGACTCTCTGCACTCTGTATCTGCCTGTTCAACAGCTACCCCATCCACTGATCCGTAGCTCCAGTTCCCATCCCCCTGCCAAACTAGTTTCAACCCTCCCGAAGAGCTCTAGCAAACCTCCCACCCAGGATATTGGTGCCCCTCCAGTTCAGATGCAACCCGTCCTTCTTGTACAGGTCCCACCTTCCCCAGAAGGTATCCCAATGATCCACATATCTGAATCCCTCCCTCCTAGACCAGCTCTGTAGCCACGTGTTCAGCTGCACTCGCTCTCTGTTTCTAGCCTCACTAGCACGTGGCACCGGTATCAATCCTGAGATTACTACTCTGCTCGTCCTGCCTTTTAGCTTCCAACCTAACTCCCTATATTTGCTTTTCAGGTCCTCATCCCTTTTCCTAGCTATGTCATTGGTACCGATATGTACCACGACTTCTGGCTGCTCCCCCTCCCCCTTAAGAATCCTGTAGACTCAATCTGAGACATCCCTGACCCTGGCACCCGGGAGGCAACATACCATCCGGGAGTCTCGATCGCGACCACAGAATCTCCTGTCTGTTCCTCTAACCATTGAATCTCCTATCACTATCGCTCTCCTATTCTCCCCCCTTCCCTTCTGAGCCACAGAGCCAGGCTCAGTGCCAGAGACACGGATTCTTCTGAGTGAGGTATAGGAAGGTGACCAGTTCCATGAAACTACCCCAACAAAGGTTATGTTGGGGAACTGGGGTTAGCTTACTGCCTTTTCACGTCTTTCAACTTTGTGGTCTTGGATCATGTTCGCAAACTGTCCTTCCTTTCACCTTTGGGGTCAGGCCTCAGGTTTGCATGCTGCACTCTAACCTCTGGAACTTGGTTTCAAATCAGGCCCAAACTGATTGGTTCAAAGTTTGCTCTCTTCACTGGCTGTGTGGATTCTTATATGAAACGGAGTTGGACAATCCTAAATCAGCAGCTAGTTTCCATGAGCTTGCAGCACAAAACTGCCGTTAATCGGCAATCTCATCCAGAGAAGCCACAACTTTGGCTAGTGTAGAAAATGGACTGCAGTATGGCGTGCTTTCTTTTTATTTCCTCACCAGTGTTTTTGTTTCCCATCCCTTGCTGTCCTCCCACCCTCACCCCCTTGTTATCTTCCCCCTTTTTTCATTTCACTCTGCGTTTCCTTGTCATTTGTAATCAATGGTCTTGCAACATTCCTGAGCTGGTGAGCTTTAGATTCACTTCCAGGGATGTATGGGTCACAGGTGGTGAAGAGATGGTCACTTTGCCAGATTGAGATGAATTATACTAACACTCTGGAAATATGGTTTGTTCTAGTTTTCTAATTTTATATTGGAATATTGCTGACTAACAATAATAATAACCTCTCATTCTGAGGCAGTTTTATCCTATATAGATACCTTGAATTTGGCATTATATGCAATGAATTGTTTCAGATTGTTTCAGGTCATGGATCTGCTAAAGGGGAAAGATACTCATTAATAAGCTGCTGTCAATGTACTATATACTTCACTGCTTCAATGCTCAACCACATAAGGTATCACAACCCATAGTTTAAAAAAATCATTATCAGCTGCACCCTCAAGATGCCCTGACACATCAGACTGACTCGGTGAGCACCTGCATTGATTCAATAATGATTGACTCCTTGTTCCAGAATACTGATACAAAGCGATCAACCAGTAACTGAACTAAGCAAAACAATTGCCTGAAGCATTAAAGAATTGCTAAAGCATGAGAAGTAATATAACACAAATTTATTTTGGCAATTGTAAGACCTCTTGACAGTGTTGACTTTTGCAACTATCTCCTGCACTTTAAAACTGTGAAGGTTTTAGCCACACTTTTTTTTAATCAAGCAGCAAATATCACAACCAGTATACAGTTGGACTGCTTTGGCAGATATAATGAACTTTCAAATAGTGTTGTCTTTTTTAATGTATCTGAAATAATTATTTTGTCATTGATTTTGAACATTTAGCAATTTCCATTTGCTTCCCCTTATTTAATTTTTTTTCAGTACTGACTTACAGGTGTGATGTTTTGCTCAAAGGTAAAGGCTTTCAGAAAGTATCTACAGTTTGAACAATGTCACCTTGCAAGTTAAAGTTGCTCAAAAGTGAGGATAATTATTTATGAAGTGATAGGGAAATTTTAAGTTCCAGATCATTACTAAGAGACACTCTTTTGAGTTAAAGCAGCAAGTGATAAGTACACAGCGCCAAAGTTGGATTCAAACCAGCTGAGTCCTAAATTGGCATGATAAGAAAAGAAAGATAAGGATGATTCTTAGTTACAGGGATTTATAAAGATAAAACTAGAGTTCTGATGATATCCAGGAACTCCTGTTGGAAGTGCAAATAACAAATATGTACAAGTCGAATGACGACTAGATCATGTTGAATTGCGTTGCTCATGTGCTTGAATGGGCTGCTGACACTCATTGCTAAGGCTCCCTTGTAACTCATGGTCAGTTAGGCAAGGTACCAGAGGGTGCCCAGCACCCATGGGATCATACTAGAGCCAAGATACAAGACCATCAAGAGAGAAAAAAAGGAAAAAATTAGCATACTGCAAGTTTAGATTGGAAGTAAATATTCAGTCCTGAGAAGTGAATTTGTTTAACTTTATATGTGTTCTGGTAAAAAGCATTTAGTCAACAGTCTTTTAAACCTGTTTTAAAAAGCTGATGATCATTTGTACAGATTTCAATAATTTACTATTTTAGAGCTTTGTGAATCTTCAACGACTGTGCACATAAAGGAGGTGGAACCAAGCTGCAATCTCTGAGTCGTCTACACTATAAAATAAAAACTCTGCTAGTTGGCGATACAGGCCTACCTTTAAGGAAGGCAGAATTAGGCCACAGGCCTTCTTGCATCCTTGATTGTTGTGTTTTATTTTACAGTGTCCATTGGTATCAAATGCTGCTTCATGTAGGTTCCAGTTGACCTTAGTCTAGGTAAATATATTGAACATCGCCTTGAACTTGTATATACCAAGCTTGTATCAAGTTACCAGCATAATTCAGTCATTTCCATAGATTGAGCTTGAGGTGCTTGAGATTTTTCAACATGCCATACACTTGGAGCTGATTGTAAACTGGCCAAGGAATGCATGACCTATACCACATTTGTATTAGAGTATGTTTGCACTATTTAGATTGACACTGCATGTTGGCTAAAAACATCTAGAGCAAATGTGCATTTACAGCTGTGCTGTAGACGGGGCTAGAGAATTATTTCAAATGTGCCCTGTGACTCAAAATGAGAGCGAGAGCTCATCATCACATTTACAATATGTGGCACTGGTGGACTACAGCCAAGGGAAGTTCTGTAGTCTATCTTGTAGGCCAAGAGATAGAAGGGCGCATACTTTGCCCAGTGGATCAAAGGTAGGTCATAATTCTGTTTGAAAACATTGCACCTTATTAGGTTACGCCCATAGTATATGGGACTAGAGAGGGACATGTTAATAATGGTCAGTTAGGCATGGTACCACAGGTTGATTTTGATAAAGTTCTGTTGATGAGGATTGCCTTTCTAATATTGTGATCACATGTATATGTTATTTGAAGGTCAGACAGCTAATTATATTAATACTGAAATGTTCATGTATTTTCTTGTCTAAAAAATTGGATTATCAAGAGCAAGTGAACATTGGACCACCTCTTATTGGAATTTTATTCAATTAAAACCCTAACATGCTCAGAAAATAATGATTTATATTTTAGTGTGGTGCTCCTATGTGTACACTAAGTAATAGAGGCAGTAGACAATCTTCACTCGGCAGATGTTCTGCGGCCACTGAGGTTTTACTTTTGAAATTGAAACAAACTTTTTAAAAATGTTTTTTTTTCAAATTGGAGGTTTGGTTGACAGCTATGAGTAATAACCAAATTTGTCGAAATATCGATGACTAAAATTTGAATTCGGTCTTTAAATGGATAATTCCAGTAATATTACTGTAACCTTTACTGAAAACTACTGGCTTTCATTCAATAGTTATTTGTTTTGTATGTGTGTGTGTGCGTGTGTGTAATATAGAATCTTCAATAGAGAAGCACAAGGATAGTTTTATCGAGAAAGGTATTTTGGGGTTATTTTTAGGCACATTGTGTAGTCTGTTATATCATTAATATTTTTAAAGTAGATAGTTGCATTTAAGTAAAGGATGTAAGTAAGAAATAACTTGCATTTTTATGGCACCTTTCATGACCTCAGGACATCCCAAAGCATTTTACAGCCAGTGAAGTATTTCTGAAGTATAGTTATTGTTGTGCAAAACGCGGCAGCCAATTTGCACGCAGCAAACTCCCACAGATGTCATCGTCGTCAGGTGTCCCTCGATTCAAGGATGACATCTATTCAAGGTCGCGTGTTTCTGCCATGGATCTTCAGCTAACTGAACAGACCGATTCTCGACCGACAGATCTTTGGGAACATGGGGCATGATGTCCCACGAGGTAGTGGGATCTGGAGTGCAAGATTTGCTTCCTTTTCTTTCATTCCCTGCCGCCGCTCTGCCTCCTCATTAAGGCGTTTGGACTCAAAGCATGATGCCGCTTGATGGATAAGTTGTCACTATTTTGAACGGTTGATAGCAAGCTCCTCCCTGTCATCAATGTCAAAGCTCCCGTGCTTCAAAGTGAGCTTCAGAGTGTCTTTGAAGTATGTTCTTTGTCCTACCCTGGAATGCTGACCATTTGAGAATTGAGAAAATAGGACTAGGCAGGGGCGATGGTTTTCAGCCATTCGTACGCAGTGTCCAGTCCATTGAAATTGGTTTTGCAGGAGTTTTGCCTGAATGCTTGTGGAGTTGGCTTCAAGAAGGACACCAGCATTTGTTCAACAGTCCTCCCATTGAATCCGTTTCTCATTGAAACGTACAAGATTCTAAAGGGACTTGGCTGTGTAGACACTGAGAGGTTGTTTCCCTTGGCTGGAGAATCTAGAACACAAGGGGCACAGTCTCAGGATAAGGGGTCCATTGTTTAGGACTAAGATAAGGGGAAACTTCTTTTTGCATTTCCCAGATTTCCTTTGCTCCACCATTGGTGACCATGCCTTTAGCCACCTAGACTCTAAGCTCCGGAATTTCCTCGGTAAACCTCCATCTCTCTCTCTGTCTTCAATTCCTCCTTAAAACCTACGTCATTGATCAAACTTTTGCTCATCTATCCTACTATCTCTTTATTCACAACTGCATGGTGGTGGATTGCATCGTGTTGGAAAATATATGATGTTAGATGTTTGGTGAGGGTAACCTTGGGCTTGAGTGTAATACCCAACAAGTGAATTGCTGACTGACACTCACAATCTCGCATGTCACATGAAGAATAGCTGCAACTAAGGTGCAAGAGGGTTCCTGGTGCCTCTGGAACTGTGTCCCAGTAGGAGTTACTGCCAATGGGAGAGCAATGTTGTTCCTTTGTTTAAGAAGGGTAGCAAGGATAATCCATGAAATTATAGGCCGGTGAACTTTACGTCAGTGGTCGGGAAATTATTAGAGAGGATTCTTCGGGACAGGATTTACTCCCATTTGGAAACAAATGGACTTATTAGCGAGAGGCAGCATGGTTTTGTGAAGCGGAGGTCGTGTCTCACTAATTTGATTGAGTTTTTTGAGGAATTGACAAAGATGATTGATGAAGGAAGGGCAGTGGATGTTATCACAAAAGGTGAAGTCACACGGGATCAGAGGGGAGCTGGCAAGATGGATACAGAACTGGCTCGATCATAGAAGACAGAGGGTAGCAGTGGAAGGGTGCTTTTCTGAATGACTAGTGGTGTTCCACAGGGATCAGTGCTGGGACCTTTGCTGTTTGTAGTATATATAAATGATTTGGAGGAAAATGTAGCTGGTCTGATTAGTAAGTTTGCAGATGACACAAAGGTTGGTGGAGTTGCGGACAGTGATGAGGATTGTCAGAGGATACAGCAGGATATAGATCGGTTGGAGACTTGGGCGGAGAAATGGCAGATGGAGTTTAATTCGGACAAATGTGAGGTAATGCATTTTGGAAGGTCTAATGCAGGTGGGAAGTATACAGTAAATGGCAGAACCCTTAGGAGTATTGACAGGCAGAGAGATCTGGGCGTACAGGTCCACAGGTCACTGAAAGTGGCAATGCAGGTGGATAAGGTAATCAAGAAGGCATACGGCATGCTTGCCTTCATCGGTCGGGGCATAGAGTATAAAAATTGGCAAGTCATGCTGCAGCTGTACAGAACTTTAATTAGGCCACACTTAGAATACTGCGTGCTATTCTGGTCGCCACACGACCAGAAGGACGTGGAGGCTTTGGAGAGGGTACAGAAGAGGTTTACCAGGATGTTGCCTGGTCTGGAGGGCATTAGCTATGAGGAGAGGTTGGATAAACTCGGTTTGTTTTCATTGGAACGACGGAGGTGGAGGGGCGACATGATAGAGGTTTACAAAGTTATAAGCGGCATGGACAGAGTGGATAGTCAGAAGCTTTTTCCCAGGGTGGAAGAGTCAGTTACTAGGGGACATAGGTTTAAGGTGCGAGGGGCAAAGTTTAGAGGGGATGTGCGAGGCAAGTTCTTTACACAGAGGGTGGTGAGTGCCTGGAACTTGCTGCCGGGGGAGGTGGTGGAAGCAGGTACGATAGCGACGTTTAAGAGGCATCTTGACAAATACATGAATAGGTTGGGAATAGAGGGATACGGACCCCGGAAGTGCAGAAGGTTTTAGTTTAGGCAGGCATCAAGATCGGCGCAGGCTCGGAGGGCCAAATGGCCTGTTCCTGTGCCGTATTGTTCTTTGTTCTAATAACAACTTGGATTTTGATAGTAGGAAGAAGTACAGAAAGAAATCTCAAGATGGTGAAAAGACTGTGCAAAGCAAACGAAAGGGAAAGGAAAGTGGAAAATTTAATGGGGGAAAGGCATGGTGAAAGAAAAAGGCTTTTGGAAGATTTTTGACCACGAGGTGGGAAGGTGGAGGGAGAGGAATTTTCAAAGAGTAGTATCTTGATGGCTGGAAAAATGACTATTGATGATGGAACGGAGGAGCAGGAAATTAAGGTTAACACAGGTTCAGAGGAGTAGCAGCGGCACAGTGGCGCAGTGGTTAGCACCGCAGCCTCACAGCTCCAGTGACCCAGGTTCAATTCTGGGTACTGCCTGTGTGGAGTTTGCAAGTTCTCCCTGTGTCTGCGTGGGTTTCCTCCGGGTGCTCCGGTTTCCTCCCACCACCAAAGACTTGCAGGTTGATAGGTAAATTGACCATTATAAATTGCCCCAAGTATAGGTAGGTGGTAGGGGAATATAGGGACAGGTGGGGATGTGGTAAAAATATGGGATTAGTGTAGGATTAGTATAAATGGGTGGTTGATGGTCGGCACAGACTCGGTGGGCCGAAGGGCCTGTTTCAGTGCTGTATCTCTAAATAAAAAATAAATAAAAAATAAAAAAATAAAATAAATACCTGTGGAGACATTTGGCTGGAGGAACATTGAGAGTCTAGAGAATTTGGAAAGTCTGGGAAAGAGAGGAGTAAATTGTGTAAAATGCAATCTAATGTAGCATGATGTTACTACAGGTTGGACTCTTTTTTTAACGTGCTTCAGTGAAACTACAGAGACTGTTTAACAATTTGATAACTTCAAGGCTTGTTGCACTGAACTATGCGGCTTGAAGGTGAAGTGGGTGCAAGTTGCAAAATGTTACTTCGCTACTATAATCAAGAAAGTTTCAATTCTAATGGTAACTTACGTAGCTCTGCATAAAATAAGATAGTTGTGAGACTGTACATCCTGTAACAGCTTAGTAGCAGGTGTATGGACATCTGTATACAAACTGTATGGACTACTTCATTTGATCGAATATATATAATTGAAAGGGAAGTGCTCCCCTTTTAGCTTTTAGGGGGTTATTTCAGTGAAAAGGTGAAAACAGGCACTAAATGGGTGCAGTGCTAATATGGTACACCTGTTTGAAAGTCTGGATTTAGTACACAATTTTAGTCTTAATTGCTGTTTACTATAACTTGAACTTGCCTGGAAGTGCTAAATGAACATTTATAGGTTTAGCACTGAAATGCTGGTTCGAAGCAATTTTGATGGAGTAGTATGTGGACTCCTCACAGTCACTTCCACTGAAGGTGTGGAGTGCTGTGGCTGGCACACAGTGGCACGTTGAAAGTTGACTCAGGGACCGAGGGAGCGGGAACACAGGTTCTCAGATGCAGCACTGGAGGTCTGGTGGAGGAGGTCCAGAGGAGGAGGGATGTTGTGTACCTTCAAGGAGGGAAGGATGCCATCTCGCCATTGTCACCCTCATAACCCCCCTCTCCTGCAGCAGGTAATGCTTCTCTGCCTGGCCTCCCAGTCCTCATCCAGACCAAGATGCCCAATGAACAAGCTCTCCCTTTTCTCCTGGTGACTCCAATAAGATGGAGTAGCGCACTACTTACTCGTTTTAGGTAAAGTCCTTCGAGAATTTCTTGCTTAAATGTTGCTCGAGTATTGGTGAAGTGCTGACAAAGTTTCCCAGAAGGTTTTCAGATGTGTTTCCGAGGTCATCTTCACAGCTCCAGCAGTGATTACCACGAAATAGTGAGCACCACTTTAAGTGGTGAGTATCTCTTTAAGTAGCACTTGAAATCAACATTAACATGGTGTTTGCTCCCAAACAGCTGATCACTTTTAGGAGAGTTTGTTAGTTGAAGCATTAGCTACAATGTCATAAAACCTCTTTCGTGAGCGTGGCACGCATTTTAAGTGGCAATCAGCTGTTTAACAGGGCGGCCATTCGTAGCATTGGCTTCAACTACTCTACCAAGATGGCATCTTGCAGTAAATCCGGGCTAAACTGGTGATTCATCTTAACACCCCATCTAGCTACCTCTTTAGTGCCTAAAATATTCAACAAAACTCACCCCACAGCTTAGGGGCACTAAATACTGTACTTGGTGGGGTGTTGGGAGTTTATTTGAAATTCCTGTAAAAAGAAAAGACAGGATAATGCCTCTGTTTTTCTCCATAATTAGCAAATGAAGTCAATTCTTAGAAATTGGCGGTCTCAAAGCCACTCATGCCCACCATTTTACTAACAGATCATTTATTACAGATAAAAATGGGCAATCAGCCCTATTTTTCTAATGTACTGGAGGAGACCAAACACAAAGAAACTTGCAGCAATTAGTCATTAATTTCATTGAAACAGAGGCCAAAAATTGTTTTTCAAAAGGAATTAGTTGTTTGCAAAAGAGGAATGTTGGGTATGGAGAGAGAGCAGGAGAGTGGGGATAGACTATGTAGACTGTGGAGCAGAACACTAGCACATACTTCATGACTGGCTTCTTTCTGTAATGTAACAGAGTTATGATCTGGGATATGTAGAAAGGACGGAGGAACATGTGAGTTAAATTTCTTTGTGCATCACACCTTTCAGTCCTTCAACATATTGATCTTTTTCCATATACAAAGCACCATTTGTTTAACATATATTAATAAAGTCATAGAATAGAACCATGGAACCTAATAGCACAGAAGGAGGCCATTCGGGCAATCATGCCTATGCCAGCTCTTGGAAAGAGTTGTCTAATTTAGTCCAACACCCCAGCTTTCTGCCATAACTCTGCGAATTGGTCCTCTCCAAGTAAGCGCCCAATTCCCTTTTGCAGGTTTCTATGGAATCTGATTCTACCACATTTTCAGGTTGTGTGTTCCATATCTTCCAGATCCCTTAATAATAAGTTATTCTCCTTCTCCAAGCTTCTCCAAGTGAGAATTAATTTTGGCCTTGCCAATAGTCTCTAGTAGTTTTATCACCACTGACATTAGACTGATTGCCCTGTAGTTCCCAGGTTTACCCCTCTTCCCTTTTTGAACTGGGGTATAATATTTGCAATCCTCCAGTCCTCTGGCACCACTCCCATATCCAAGGAGAATTGAAAAATTGTGGTTAGAACAACTTTTGGCTTCACCCTAGCTTCTCTCAGCAAACTAGTCTTCCATCTCGACCAGGCGACTTGTGATGCTGACCTATTTAGTATCTCCTTTGAATCTAATTCATATTCTGTCCAATATTTCTACCCACTGCCTCTTTCCCCCCCCCCCCCCCCCCCCCAGCCTCACCTACCCATCTCCTCCACCGCCCTGCTCAACCCTCTACTGCGCAATAAATTCACCCTGGTCTGGCAGTATCTGTGGAGGGAGAAACAGAGTTAATGTTCCAGGTCTGTGATCTTTCAAGGTCACAGACAGAATCACAGAATAATAAAGTACAGAAGAGGCCCTTCGGCCCATCGAGTCTGCACCGATGCATTAAAGACACCTGACCTGTCTACCTAATCCCATTTGCCAGCACTTGGCCCATAGCCTTGAATGTTATGACGTGCCAAGTGCTCATCCAGGTACTTTTTAAAGGATGTGAGGCAACCTGCCTCCACCACCCTCCCAGGCAGTGCATTCCAGACCGTCACCACCCACTGGGTAAAAAAGTTCTTCCTCAAATCCCCCTTAAACCTCCCGCCCCTCAACTTAAACTTGTTTCCCCTCATAACTGACTCTTCAACTAAGGGGAACAGCTGCTCCCTATCCACCCTGTCCATGCCCCTCATAATCTTGTACGCCTCGATCAGATCACCCCTCAGTCTTCTCTGCTCCAGCGAAAACAACCCAAGCCTATCCAACCTCTCTTCATAGCTTAAATGTTCCATCCCAGGAAACATCCTGGTGAATCGTCTCTGCACCCCCTCTAGTGCAATCACATCCTTCCTATCATGTGGCGACCAGAATTGCACACAGTACTCCAGCTGTGGCCTTACCAAAGTTCTGTACAACTCCAACATGACCTCCCTGCTTTTGTAATCTATGCCTCGATTGATAAAGACAAGTGTCCCATATGCCTTTTTCACCACCCTATTAACCTGCCCTTCTGCCTTCAGAGATCTATGGACAAACACGCCAAGGTCCCTTTGTTCCTCGGAACTTCCCAGTGTCAGGCCATTCATTGAATACTTCCGTGTGACATTACTCCTTGCAAGTATATCACCTCACACTGTTCAGGGTTAAATTCCATCTGCCACTTTGCTGCCCATTTGACCATCCCGTCTATATCTTCCTGTAACCCAAGACACTCAACCTCACTGTTAATCACTTGGCCAATCTTTGTGTCATCCGGGAACTTACTGATCCTACCCCCGACATTGTCATCTATGTCATTTATATTAATGACAAACAATAGGGGACCCAGCACAGATCCCTGTGGTACGCCACTGGACACTGGCTTCCAGTCACTAAAACAGCCGTCTGTCATCACTCTCTGTCTCCTACAACTAAGCCAATTTTGAATCCAAGACCTGAAACATTAACTCTTTCTCCAGAGATGCTGCCAGACCTGCTGAGTATTTCCAGCACTTTGTTTTTATTTCAGATTTCCAGCATCTGCAGTATTTTGCTTTTATTAAATTCATCCTCTTGTTTTGTGAAGACAAATGCAAAATACTCATTCAGAATCTCAGTCATGTCCTCTGCCTCCATTTTTCTGTCCCTAATCAGCCCCACCATTCCTTTAATTATAAATTTATATGTTGATAAAAGGTTTTTGAGTTCACTTATGTTACCCACTGTTCTTTCCTCATGCTCACTTTTTGCCCTTCTTATATCCTTTTTCAATTTCCCCCTACATTTGCTCTACATTGCCTGGTTTTCTATTGTTTACAGTCATAGAGAGATACAGCACTGAAACAGGCCCTTTGGTCTGCTGAGTCCACGCCAACCACCCATTTATACTAATCCTACATTAATCCCATTTTCCTCTCACATCCCCACCTTCCCTCAATTCTCCTACCACCTACCTACACTAGGGGCAATTTTTTGTTACAATGGCCAATTTACCTATGCAAGTCTTTGGCATGTGGGAGGAAACGCACACAGTCACAGGGAGAACTTGCAAACTCTGCACAGGCAGTATCCAGAATTGAACCTGGGTCACTGGAGCTGTGATGCTAACCACTGCACCACTGTGCCGTCCCTGATGTTTATCAAAAACCTCCTTTTTCTGTTTTATTTTCATCTCTATTTCCTTTGAATCCAGGGAGCTGTAGCTTTGAATGCTGACTCTTTCCTCCTTAATATGTGTACCCAAAGTTTCTTTGCCTTGAAGGCCTGTCATTGCTCATTTGCTGTTTTCCTGGCCAGTCTTTATTTCCAGTCCACCTGTGCTTGGTCCCTTGTTAAATCACTGAAATTATCAAATTATCTCTCTACCAGTTGGATATTTTCATGTTTGATTTTTTTCTACATCCCATTCTATAACTGCTTTGGACCTAATTATTTTATGATCATGCTTATCCAGTGTTCTCCCACTGAAACGCACTCCATGCACAACTGGCCGCGCACCTAGCCAAGCTGTTCCAGTACAGCTACAGCTACTGGCATCTACCTGACAATGTGGAAAATTGTCCAGGTATGTCCTATTCAGAAAAAGCAGGACAAATTCAACCTGGCCAATTACTGACCGAATAGTCCACTCTCGATCATCAGCAAAGTGATGGAATGTGTCGTTAACGGTGCTATCAAACGCCACTTACACAGCAATAAGCTGTCCACATGGCTGTTGACCTCATTACAGCCTTGGTCCAAACATGGACAAAAGAGTTGAAATCAAGAGGTGAGGTGAGAATGATTGCCTTGGATAGTAAGGTAGCATTTGGCCAAATGTGACATCAAGGAGCCCTAGCAAAACTGAAGTCAATCAGAATCACGCGGGAAACTCTCCAATGGTTGGAGTCATACCTAGCACAAAGGAAGATGGTTGTGGTTGCTGGAGGCCAATCATCTCAGTCCCAGGACATCACTGCAGGAGTTCCTCAGGGTAGTATCCTCGGCCCAACCATCTTCAGCTACTTCATCAATGACCTCCCCTCCATCATAAGGTCACTAGTGGGGATGTTCGCTGATGTTTGTACAGTTCAAAACTCCTCAGATACTGAAGCAGTCTGTGTCCTAATGCAGGAAGACCTGGACAGCATTCAGGCTCAGGCTGATAAGTGGCAAGTAACATCCGCACCACACAAGTGCCAAGCAATGACCATCTCCATCAAGAGAGAATCTAACCATTTCCCTAGGCATTCAATGGCATTAGCGCCTCTGAATCCCCCACTATCAACATCCTGAGAGTTACTATTGACCAGAAACTGAACTGGACCAGCCACATAAATGCTGTGGCTACAAGAGCAGGTCAGAGGCTGGGAATTCTGCAGCGAGTAACCCACCTGCTGACTCCCCAGTGCCTGTCCACCATCTACAAGGCACAAGTCAGGAGTGTGATGGAATACTCTCCACTTGCCTGGATGTGTGCAGCTCCAACAAAACTCAAGAAGCTGAACACCATCCAGGACAAAGCAGCCCACTTGATTGGCGCCCCATCCACAAACATTCGCTCCCTCCACCACTGATGCACATTGGCAGCAGTATGTGCCATCTACAAGATGCACTGCAGCAACTCACCACGCCTCCTTCGACAGCACCTTCCAATCCTCTTCCAGCTAGAAGGACAAGGATCGCAGATACATGGGAACACCACCACCTGCAAGTTTCCCCCCCCACCCGCCCCCCACCCAAGAAACACACCATCCTGACTTAGAAATATATCGTCGTTCCTTCACTGTCGCTGGATCAAAATCCTGGAACTTCCTCCCTAACAGCACTGTGGGTATACCTACCCCATCAGGTGGACTGCAGTGGTTCAAGAAAGCAGCTCACAACCACCTTCTCAAGGGCAATTAGGGGTGGACAACAAATGCTGGCCGTGCCAGCGGCACCCACATCCCATGAAAGAATTTTTTTAAAACCCTATTTGCTTCCCCAGAACTAGAACCAGCACAACTTCCTTCCTCGTTATGCTGCAAGCATACTGATTAAGGATAACATGTTTCAAGAATTCTTTACCCTCCTTGACCTTCACTCTGTTTTTTCCCCAATTTGCATTAGGGTGATTGATGTCCCCTACTCTTACTGCTCTATTATTTTTGCATTTCTCTGAAATTTACCTACAGATTTGCTCTTCTACAACCTTCCCATTATTCGTTGGGGCATCAAACTAGCATCAAGGTGGATGTAAAAGATCCTGTGGTACTATTTTGCAGAAGTGCAGCGGAGTTATCCCTGGTGTAAAATAAAAACAAGACATGCTGGAACCACTCAGCAGGTCTGGCAGCATCTGTGAAAAGAGAAGCAGAGTTAACGTTTCGGGTCAGTGACCCTTCTTTTAGTTATCCCTGGTGTCCTGGCTAATATTTTATCCCTCAATCAACATCACAAAGGGAGATTGTGTGGTCATTTCTTCATTGCTGTTTGTGGACGTTTGCTGTGTGCAAATGGGCTGCTGCATTTCCCACATTACTACAGTGACTGCACTTCAAAAGTACTTCATTGGCTGTAAAGCACTTTGAGACGTCCGGAGGTTGTAAAAGGCACTATGTAAATGTAAGCCCTTCTTTTAGTTAGATATTATGGCACACAGCAGTATCTTAAA
Source organism: Heterodontus francisci (assembly GCF_036365525.1). NCBI lineage: Eukaryota > Metazoa > Chordata > Chondrichthyes > Heterodontiformes > Heterodontidae > Heterodontus > Heterodontus francisci. The sequence continues at coordinate 170,576,843 of NC_090373.1, read as the reverse complement.
ATGTAATACACGAAGAACACTTAATGGGGTAACCAGCACTGCTGTACTCAAGAGAAATTTAGTGCAAATTCCTAAACGTGTACCATGGTTAGGTAACTGAAACACTATATCCTATTCCACATGGAATCTAACCAGTGGCACATTCAGCAACAATATAGCACCTCTTGATTTGCAGTGTAATCCATCATAACAAAGTCTACAAAGGGAATCATGTTGATTCAAAATTTTTGATTTCCTTAACCTGATGATTCCATTAAACAGAACAGACCCCCAGGTGACAATTTTAGACAGTTATTATGTACCATGCTTTCAGTCAGCAGACAGTTGCTGAGGTGATGTAGGATTTGGGGAAAACATATTAGGGGTTGATTTTCATTCTTGATCACCTAGTGGGTACAGCAGATCCTAGGCCCCTTTGCCTGTAGTGGGGTAGGGATTGCCCAGTTTTCTTCTCCCTGGCCAATGTTCATGGCCTGGGTGCACTCCTGGCACAGGCCCACCCTCTGGCATGACCTTGCAGTGGGATCTGAGGAGCAGAAACAGGAAAATAGCTGCAGGCCTGAGACTGTTGGCGAGCAGGACTCCGGTTCAAAGGTCAGAGGATCCAGAGGTTCAAAAGTTATCTGAGGGGTGCAGAGGAAAGAAGGGAGTTCTGAAAGCAATTAGCACATTTCTTTTTGTGGATCTGTCTTAGGGTGGCCCAGGGACACCCATGGATCATCTGGCTGGCAGGCGTCCTGGTACAAGCCCCAACACTGGTCTTCCTCAGATGCCCTTCCAATTGGATATCCAATGAACAGGTGATGTGAGGCCAGCTTAAGGTCGTTAGTGCAGTTGGGTTAGAGCGTGATGCTAATGATGCCAAGGTTGTGAATTTATTCCTTGTACAGACCATTTGTTTATTTCTTATGTTCTTGTATTCAAGGCTGAGATCGATAGATTTTTGAACTTTAAGGGAATCAAGGGATGTGGGGATAGGACAGGAAAGTGGAGTTGAGGTCAAAGATCAGCCAAGATCTTATTGAATGGTGGAACAGGCTCGAAGAGCTGCATGGCCTACTCCTGCACCTATTTCTTATCTAGGCAGGAATCTACAAACATCTCCTCCCACTTAATTTTGATACTTAAAACTAGGCCTGTGCCAACTGCTATTTCAGCTGAGTTGAGGAAGCCCAGGAAATGCTGTTTTTTTTTAATTTATTCATTCATGGGATGTGGGCGTCGCTGCCCAGGCCAGCATTTATTGCCCATCCCTAATTGCCCTAAATGAGTGGCTTGCTAGGCCATTTCAGAGGGCATGTAAGAGTCAGCCACATTGCTGTGGGTCTGGAGTCACATGTAGGCCAGACCAGGTAAGGACAGCAGATTTCCTTCCCTAAAGGACATTAGTGAAACAGATGGGTTTTTACAACAATCGACAATGGTTTCATGGCCATCATTAGACTAGCTTTTTAATTCCAGATTTATTAATTGAATTCAAATTCCACCTTCTTGCTGTGGTGGGATTTGAACCCATGTCCCCAGAGCAATACCCTGGGTCTCTGGGTTACTAGTCCAGTGACAATACCACTACGCCACCGTCTCCCCAGTATAATGGAGCCAGATATCTGATTTAGTGTGTCGTTAATGCTTTTCCTTCTTCAATGTGACTGGGGTGAGCGCTTTCCTTGGGTGCAATAGTTGAAATGTCACCCAATGTGTATAGTTCGGAGAGTCAAAGGACATAGAGAGTTAAATACCAGCTTGACTCTGTTAATCGCTGAGGTCACACGGAATGTTTGGAAAATGTACAGGGGGAGAAATTCATTTATATCGCAGTGCTTGTAGATATCATTGCAGAACGCCGTGCGGGTCACACAGGTAGTGACTTATGATGCAGCCTGCCCCCAGGGAATCTGTGTAAGTCTGCATAGCACCACTGGAAGTGGTGCCACAGGAACAAATTTGTCTGCGCTCCCCCCCCTCCCCCCCCCCCCATTGTCCAGTACCAATTGGAGATCAAGAATTGGAAGGAAATACATAGATTTAACTCTCTGGCAAATTCTTCACCATCTCCTTATTGCATATCAGCAGGCAATTGCTGAGAAGACTGTATTTTTTTTAATTCATTCATGGGATGTGGACATCGCTGACTAGGCCACCATTTTTTGCCCATCGCTAATTACCCTTGAGAAGGTGGTGGTGAGCTGCCTTCTTGAACTGCTGCAGTCCATGTGGGGTAGGTACACCCACAGTGCTGTTAGGAAAGGTGTTCCAGGATTTAGACCCAGCGACACTGAAGGAACGGCGATATAGTTCCAAGTCAGGATGGTGTGTGGCCTGGAGGGGAACTTGCAGTTGGTGGTGTTCCCATGCATTTGTTGCCCTTGTTGGTAGAGGTCGCTGGCTTGGAAGGTGCTGTCCAAGGAGCCCCAGTGCGTTGCCACAGTGCATCTTGTAGATGGTACACACCATGTTGTTGCAGCTGCACCCATCCAGCCAAGTGGAGAGTGTTCCATCACACTCCTCACTTGTGCCTTGTAGATGGCGGATAGACTTTGGGGAGTCAGGAGGTTGAGGTACTCGCTGCAGGATTCCTAGTCCCTGACCTGCTCTTGTAGCCATGGTATTTATATGGCTCTTCCAGTTCAGTTTCTGGTCAATGGTAATCCCCAGAATGTTGATAGTGGGGGATTCATTGATCGTAATACCATTGAATGTCAAGGGTAGATGGTTAGGTTCTCTCTTGTTGGAGATGGTCATTACCTGGTACTTGTGTGGCGCAAATGTTACTTGCCACTTTTCAGTCTAAGTCTGGATATTGTCCGGGTCTTGCTGCATTTCTACACTGACTGCTTCAGTATCTGAGGAGTTGCGAATGGTGCTGAACATTGTGCTATCATCAGCTAACATCCCCACTTCTGACCTTACGATTGAAGGAAGGTCATTGATGAAGCGGCTCAAGATGGTTGGGCCTAGGACAATACCCTGAGGAACTCCTGCAGTGATGTCCTGGAGCTGAGATGATTGACATCCAACAACCACAATCTTCTTCCTTTGTGTTAGGTATGACTCTAATCAGCAGAGAGTTTTCCCCTGATTCCCATTGAGTCCAGTTTTGCCAGGGCTCCTTGATGCCATACTCGGTCAAATGCTGCCTTGATGTCAAGGGCAGTCATTCTCACCTCACCTCTTGAGTTCAGCTCTTTTGCACATGCTTGAACCAAGGCTGTAATGAGGTCAGGAGCTGAGTGACCCGGGCGGAACCCAAACTGAGCATCAGTGAGCAGGTTATTGCTAAGCAAGTGCCATTTGATAGCACTGTCGATAATACCTTCCATCACGTTACTGATGATTGAGAGTAGACTGATGGGGTGGTAATTAGCCGGGTCGGACTTGTCCTGCTTTTTGTGCAGGACATACCTGTGCAATTTTCCACATTGCCGCGTAGATGCCAGTGTTGTAGCTGTACTGGAACAGCTTGGTTAGGGGCGCAGCAAGTTGTGGAGCACAGGTCCTCAGTACTATTGCCGGAATATTGTCAGGGCCCATAGCCTTTGCAGTATCCAGCGCCTTCATTCTTTTCTTGATATCATGCGGAGTGAAGCGAATTGGCTAAAGACTGGCATCTATGATGCTGGGGACTTCAGGAGGAGGCCGAGATGGATCATCAACTCGGCACTTCTGGCTGAAGATTGTTGCAAATGCTTCAGCCTTACCTTTTGCACTGATGTGCTGGGCTCCCCCATCATTGAGGATGGGGATATTTGTGGAGCCACCTCCTCCAGTTAGTTGTTTAATTGTCCACCACCATTCACGGCTGAATGTGGTAGGACTGCAAAGCTTAGATCTGATCCGTTGGTTATGGGATCGCTTAGCTCTGTCTATCGCATGCTGCTGATACAGTTTGGCACACAAGTAGCTTCACCTGCCTGACACCTCATTTTGAGGTATGCCTGGTGCTGCTCCTGGCATGCCCTCCTGCACTCTTCATTGAACCAGGGTTGTTCTCCCGGCTTGATGGTAATGGTAGAGTGGGGGATATGCCATGCCATGAGGTTGCAGATTGTGGTTGAGTACAATTCTGCTGCGGTTGATGGCCCACAGCGCCTCATGGATGCCCAGTTTTGCGTTGCTAGATCTATTCGAAATCTATCCCATTTAGCACGGTGGTAGTGCCACACAACATAATGGAGGGTATCCTCAATGTGAAGGCAGGACTGTGGTCACTCCTACCAATACTGTCATGGACAGATGCATCTGCAATAGGTAAATTGGTGAGGACAAGGTCAAGTATGTTTCTCCGTCTTGGTTCCGTCACCGCCTGCTGCATACGCTGTCTGGTAACTAAGTCTTTTATGACTCAGCCAGCTTGGTCAGTAGTGGTGCTACCAAGCCACTCTTGGTAATGGAGCACAGGTCCTCAGTACTATCGACGGAATATTGTCAGGGCCCATAGCCTTTGCTGGAGTCCCCCACCCAGAGTACATTCTGTGCCCTTGCCACCCTCAGTGCTTCCTCCAAGTTCAACATGGGGAGGAGTACTGAGTCATCAGCTGAGGGAGGGCAGTAGGTGGTAATCAGCGGGAGGTTTCCTTGTCCATGTTTGACCTGATCTATGAGACTTCATAGGGCCTGGAGTCGATGCTGAGGACTCCCAGGGCAACTCCCTCCCGATTGTATACCACTGTGCCGCTGCTGGGACAGGACGTACCGTGGGATGGCGGTGTCTGGGACATTGTCTGTAAGGTGTGATTCCGTGAGTATGACTATGTCAGGCTGTTGCTTGACTAGTCTGTGGGACAGCTCTCCCAATTTTGGCACACGCCCCCAGATGTTAGTAAGGAGGGCTTTGCAGGGTCAACAGGGCTGGGTTTGCCATTGTTGATGCCAGGTGGTCGCTCCGGTTTCATTCTTTATTGACTTCGTAGTGGTTAAATACAACTGAATGGCTTGCTAGGCCATTTAAGAATCAACCACATTGCTATAGGTGTGGAATCATATGTAGGCAAGATCAGGTAAGGACAGCAGATTTCCTTCCCTTAAGGGCATTAGTGAACCAAATGGGTTTTTGCAATAATCAGACAACAGCCATCATTAGACTAGCTTTAATTCCAGATTTATTAATTGAACTCAAATTCCACGTTCTGCTGTGGTGGGATTCGAACCCATGTCCTCAGAGCAATATCCTATCTTATTAGTCCAGTGACAATACCACTACACCAGCACCTTCCCCTCACCCTCTGTATAAGAAAAGCTATTCATCCTGGAGCCTGGCAAAGTCTAAAGAGAGATTATTCTGACAGTAAGCCTTGCACAGAAGAGATTGTTACAAGGCCTTTTGGAAGATCAATTTTCAATTGGAGGATTTGTTTACTAATTGGTAGCAGTTTGTTACCATGTGGCTTGTATCGAGTGAAAGGACGGTTACAGAGTGCAAGAAGTGAAATCTGGTATTGCCCATGGCGCAATAAACAGTGATAAGTGGAGAGAGATGAATACACAAAACAAAATCAGCTGCTGAAAAATGAGGAAAAGCAGACATATTCATAGCTGCATACACATGTGCTCACTTTCCGTTAGAGGCCACTGGACAGTGATCAGTGGCTGATTTTCTATTTCCCTCTTTGTTGACTTGGGGGCACTTTGCAAAACTGAAGTGCCCATTGAGATTCAGTAATATAGCACAGTCCAAAGTCAGACATACAATTTTGGGTTTGTTTGGTTTAGTTTCATACTTGACAGCACCAAGAGAAACCATGGGAGCAGTTCTGTAATGTAAAGGGGAACAGAAGGGTAGTTTCAGATTATGAAGGGATTGGTTGATCCTCAATAGCAGTTAAACGTACAAGGATCTGAGGGGAGATTTGTATGCGTGGGCATAGATTATCTTCATTAATTTAGTGAAAATGTCATGTGCAAAGAAAAAACTTGCTTTTCACTTGCATTTACATTCATTGCTGAAGTAATTATAAGGCGAAGTTACTTTTTTGTGAGTTGGCAGTGTAGGTTTAAAATTAATAGAAATAGTGCAGATGACCATCCTTCCTCATACTCCCATTGCACGTTTTGCAGTGTTCCTGTGTGATGTGTGTGGCTGCATCTGCAGACACATTACACCTTTCTGGGGGTTGCAAGATAGTCCCTTTACCACCATTCAGCAAATAATATGTAGAAGTTAACAGCACTGTGCAGAGACTTTACGGTAAATGTAGGGCTAAATAGCACTGTGGTAGAATAGCCAAAGCGTGTTAAGGAAGTGGACAAAATAGAACAGTTCTTTATTCAAAGCGTGCTTATCAAATGTGGTAGAAGTGGTAATTTGGAGGCATTCTTTTCAGGAAGGACAGTACCAGATACTGTAAATGTAAGCCATCAAGCCATGTACATATTACACTTGATTGGGGATCACATCTGATAATGGAATAAACTCTTCCAACTCCAGTGGAAAGATGTTTTTTTCTTAATCAGTACATTTTTTATTGTGCAGCTGTTCCTAGCAGTAGTGCAAGGTTGTATTGAACAGAGCCCTTAATTCTTCAGAGTTATCTGTATTTAACACATTAATGTGGCTTACTATTAAATATACAACATATATTTTAAACTGCTGTTACAATTTCATTTTTGACATAAGCCTGCAGAAATAATTGCATAATTCTGTGCAATTATGTCGTACTTGAGTATGAAAAATATTTGTTTTATTCTTGCAGCTTACTTTGCTTGGATCTTAAGAGTATTGTACATTAGTGTTGCAAATAAAGGAGCAAAGGATGATGTTATGCCTTTATAAGTTGCATTTCATTGTACTTCTATGTAAGCACATCTCAATTTAATGCTTCTTTAGGTATTCCCCCAGCAGGTATCACATCTTGGTTTGGGTGGCAGTGGGTGGGTCTGTTATAAGAATATTTAGTCCTCTTCCCACTCATGGTATCAGTCAAGACTCCTCTTCCAAGAACTACAGCATTCAAGATAGTGTGACCCTGAGAATTTGACCAGTCATACTCAGAGGAATGTAGAAAATGTAACTAAAGGAAGTCGTGGTTAGTGAGTCAGCATACGTGAGTAATTTCTTTGTTCCAATGAGCATCAAGACTGCTTCTGCAACTCTTTTGGGCATTAATAGACCAATGGGGGAGAGATTGCTGGTATGTGTAGGCACTATGCTGGTGTTTGCCAAATTGAAATGAAACCCAAGTATTTAGTTGATGAGGTCTTTTGTTCTCAAAAAAGTATATATTTGAAAGAAGAAAACTGCCAGGGATAATGGGTAAGCATTCTCTGAATGACTTATTTAAACATTCTGCAATGGATTGGGTTGCAGCTAGTTTGATTTGGCCTTTGATCTCATCCTGGAGTCTTTCATTCATGCTGATTTTTTTTTTGGATGATATATAATTGTTCTCTTTTGTGTAGCATTGGCTGAAGGAAGCTTTTGGCTGTCACTTTATGCTAAAAGGGTAAATTTTCATCTGCAAATTTTGTTTTTGAGCTGTGTGTTCGGGCGTGCTGTGTATCATCATCAGCACTTTTCTTGTCGGTTTGTTTTGCATTTTTGACACTGGGTTCTTGTTTGAAGTGCATTCTTTAGCATGCTTAAAGTTTTATTGCAGTGCTTTGTATTGGCCAAGTTATATTTGCAAGAGGCACGTTTTGTTTCATTAATGCAGTGGTTGTGAGTAATGATCTGTCTTTAATGCAACTAAACATGCATTGGCTTTTGCATGGTATAAAATCTGTACAGGCTTTTTCCCCTCCTCATTTGTTCCCTATACAGGTCTCCCAGGAGACTTGTAGGTAAGAGGGCTTACAGAACTTGGCAAATGGCTTTCCAGCCATCTTCTAGAAAGCCCACGTCAGTGGCAAGTAAGGGGACCGTTCCCCAACCCCCAAATCTGGGGAGGTGCCTGGCCTCAGCTCATGCCTCTGCATCAAATCAAAAGTCTGAGATTCACAACTCAGCAATAAAAAGGGGAAGGGGTGAGAGTGCAAGTCAAAGCCTAGAACTACATGACACTGCACATTGATGCTTCTGTGCCCCTGCAATGATTTACTGTGTCAATGCGTTAATAAAATGTATACATCAGAGACATAACTCATTCAAGTGTGTCGTACAGTAGTGTTTGTATATGTGTATGTATATTATATATATATATGTATATATATGTATTTGTTTATTTAAAAACTAGTCCACTAATAGTTCTTATTCTTGGTTAGTAATTCAGGGATGTTACTGTTGAAACATATTTGTGTTTCTCTGCACTTTGAATTCTGAGCACAGAAGCTTTATCAGTTTGAGATATGTAATTAATGATGCAGACATTCTTGCTAATCTGTTTTATGGTGAATAAAGAAATGTGCTGGGTGCTATCTTCTCAGTCCAGTCACTGGTTCTGCGTGGGCCACATGGATTCAAATGAGTCAGCAGAGTCCACAGATGCCTTGTTGCTAGGGGGTGACTACATCTGCTCAACGTGTGAGCTTGACTTTATGTAAGTTGCAAGAATAAAGTCACAACTTCTGTTACGTTTTAACTGACTTCTCTGAACTCATTCTTAAATTGCTCACACCCATGTAAAATTAACCTAGCAGTCATGCTCAGCTAGTAATTTTTTCACAAAAAATTACTTCACTTCATTTGGCAGTATTATATTATGCGAGGGTGCTTGAAGAGCCTTTTGCCTTTAAGTTTAATATGTTGAGTAAGTTTAATATATGATCTGCAGATTTGCTACTCCCTCCAGTTACAATATTCTTTGCATGTGCATCGTTAATTGCACAAGAATTAGTGTTGGTTAACTTAAAAGCGTATTTTACTCTCTTTTTGCTTAATGGAGATTGGGCTGTTGAGATTGGATGCAGGGTGGAAGCTGCCATTATATATCATGAAGGAAAGAGCGGAAGGCGGAGGATCAGTCCTGAACAGACAGAGGCCTGGGAGTAACACACCTACCTTTGTTATTACTAAAACAGATGATCTGGTCATTATTGCATTGCTGTTTGTGGGAACTTGCTGTGCTCAAATGGACTGCCATACATTACAATAGTGACAGCACTTCAAAAGAACTTAGTTGACTGTAAAGTGCTTTGGGATATCCAGAGGTCATGAAAGGCACTATATAAATGCGAGGCAGCTATTTTAGCCCCCAACACAGTTGAGTTTGGTTCCGGTGGAATGTAAAATTGTTAAAAATCTGAATCCTCACCCAGAACAGCCTCTAATCCACACACTTCCTGTTATAACAGAGAAGGGATGGGGACACGGGCAATCAACCCGCTCCCAGGAGGCGAGTTGGCAATATAAAGATTATAATGAGGCTGCGTGCCTCAGAATTAACCACCATTTTAAATTTAACCCTGACCGGCCGGGTTTCCTGGGGTTCAGGAAACTTGGCAGCTAAAGAGAGGCGAGATCAGCTGGATCCAGGTGGTAAGTGCCTTTCCACTTACCTGCTGGATCCAGCTTACCTGCTTCACCCACGCCCAGCACTGATAATCGCACCCCACCCCTCACCACCACCCATTCCGATCTGCCTTTTGGCCTCTAATCTGCCCCTGCTCGAGCCTTTGATCACCATTCCCTGCTCTGACCTCCAGTCTTCCCTCCCACTTCAGAGGTAAGATCAGGTCACAGGCTGGTCTTCTGACATTCCTGGGCAGTGGGGAAGGGAAGAAAACCCCCATTATTATTACCATTCTACTTCTTCAGCTGAAACGTGGACATCAGTGACCAGATTGGACCTGGCTATGGTGCCACTCCATGGTTACATAGACTGTCTATAAAACTGTACCCCAACATGAGTCACCACCATCTTCAGATATGGCAGAGGAAAATTATTGTGCAGATGATAAATATATCCAGAATGAAATGTCATTGGGCCCATATAGCTGTTAAGGAAATGTTTCGAAGGAAACTAAATACTTTATCAAGAGTGGAGGTCACCATTAATCATTTGTTTTGACATTCTCATCTGGAAATAAGGTTGTGTGACAATATTGTAACTCAGTGGTTAATGCCGGGTGTCAGTTTTTACAGTATGTAATGGTACAATAGTCGTACAGTAATTTTGTGTTTTTCTGAAATAAGTAGCTATGCCGATACCACATTGGTTACACGTCTTGTGTATGACAGTGTAACTATTTCATATATATGGCTACTTTGTAGCTAGACATAAGGAGTGAAATATTGGGAAGTATTGGGAAACTGAGAAAAATTAAACAAGTTAAAAAAGTTCTAAATTACTATTGACCTTCCAACAGAACTGCAGCATTTCCAGAATTTTCTGCTATTATTTCAGATTTCCAGCATCCATGATATTTTGCTTTTGTTCCAGTTATCATTGTTTTCTTAAAACCTTGTGCCCTCTTTACACTGCCAGGAAGCTTTTATATTCGTTCATTGGATGTGTGTGTGTTTGACAAGGTCAGTGTTTATTGCCCAACCCCAATTGCTCTTGAGAAAGTGGTGGTGAGCCGCCTTCTTGAACCACTGCAGTCCATGTGGTGTACGTACACCCATGGTGCAGTTTGGGAAGGGAGTTCCAGGATTTTCACTTAGCTACAGTAAAGGAACGGTGATATAGTTCCAAGTCAAGATGGTGTGTGGCTTGGAGGGGATCTTGCAGGTGTGGTGTTCCCATACGTCTGCTGCCCTTGTCTTCTAGGTTGTAGAGCTCATGGGGTCGGAAGGTGCTGTCGAAGGAGACTTGGTGAATTGTTGCAGTGCATCCTGTACATGGTACACACTGCTGTCACTGTGTGCCAGTAATGAATGGGGTGTAAATCACATGGGCTGCTTTGTTCTGGATGCTGTTGAGCTTCTTGAGTGTTGTTGGAGCTGCATTCAACCCGACAAGTGGAAAGTATTCCATCACACTCCTGACTTATGCCTTGTAGATGGTGGACAAGCTTTGGGGAGTCAGGAGGTGAGTTACTTGCTGCAGAATTCCCAGCCTGTGACCTGTTCTTGTAGCCACATTATTTGTCTGGCTGGTCCAGCTAAGTTTCTGGTCAATGGTGACACCCCCAGGATGTTGATGGTGGGGGATTCAGCGATGGTAATGGCATTAAATGTCAAGGGGAGGTGGTTGGATTCTCCCTTGTTGGAGGTGGTCATTGCCTGCTACTTGTGTGGCACAATTATTACTTGCCACTTATCAGCCCAAGCCTGAATATTGTCCAGGTCTTGCTGCATGTGGGCACGGACAGCTTCAGTATCTGAGGAGTTGAGAGTTCTGAACACTGTGCAATCATCAGTGAGCATCACTTCTGGTCTTATGATGGAGGCAAGGTCATTGATGAAGCAGCTGAAGATGGTTGTGCCTATCCTGCATTGACCAAATTGTGTGAAATGAAAAAGGTAAACTTGACCATCTGGCTGGGTATTCTTACTAATCTGCTGTCAATATCTGAGTCAGAAAAGCAGGTGTTTGCCCTGCCATCAGACTTGAGTTTTAAATCTTCCCCATCCCACGCCATGTAGTTCCAGCTAAACTGCATGTTATTTGAGATTACTGTATCAGTAACCATGATTTTATTTTGTAATTATTGAAGGTAAGAAAAGAGCGAAAGACTTGCATTTACATGCGGATGACACTAAGTTGTGGATAGTGCCGAAGGATGTTGTAGGGTACAGAGGGACGTAGATAGGCTGCAGAGCTGGGCTGAGAGATGGCAAATGGAGTTTAATGTGGAAAAGTGCGAGGTGATTCACTTTGGAAGGAGTAACAGGAATGCAGAGTACTGGGCTAATGGGAAGATTCTTGGTAGTGTAGATGAACAGAGAGATCTTGGTGTCCAGGTACATAAATCCCTGAAGGTTGCTACCCAGGTTAATAGGGCTGTTAAGAAGGCATATGGTGTGTTAGCTTTTATTAGTAGGGGGATCGAGTTTCGGAGCCACGATGTCATGCTGCAGCTGTACAAAACTCTGGTGAGACCGCACCTGGAGTATTGCGTGCAGTTCTGGTCACCGCATTATAGGAAGGATGTGGAAGCTATGGAAAGGGTGCAGAGGAGATTTACTAGGATGTTGCCTGGTATGGAGGGAAGGTCTTACGAGGAAAGGCTGAGGGACTTGAGGTTGTTTTCATTGGAGAGAAGGAGGAGGAGAGGTGACTTAATAGAGACATATAAGATAATCAGAGGGTTAGATAGGGTGGATAGTGAGAGTCTTTTTCCTCGGATGGTGATGGCAAACACGAGGGGACATAGCTTTAAGTTGAGGGGTGATAGATATAGGACAGATGTGAGAGGTAGTTTCTTTACTCAGAGAGTAGTAGGGGCGTGGAACGCCCTGCCTGCAACAGTAGTTGACTCGCCAACTTTAAGGGCATTTAAGTGGTCATTGGATAGACATATGGATGAAAATGGAATAGTGTAGGTCAGATGGTTTCACATGTCGGCGCAACATCGAGGGCCGAAGGGCCTGTACTGCGCTGTAATGTTCTAATTCTAATAACAGCTTTGATGATGTCAGGATGACACAAAGTGCCTTACAGCCAATGAAGTACTTTTTTTTTCGAAGTTTAATCACTGTTGTAATGTAGGACATGCAGTGTGGCAGCCAGTTTGCGTGCAGTGAGCTTCCAAAAACAGCAGTGTAATCTGTTTTTCATTGATGTTGTTTAAGTCTTAAATATTGGCTAGGACACCGGGAATAACTCCGCCGCTGTTCTTCAAAATAGTGTCGTGGGATATTTTATGCGCACCTGAAAGAGCAGATGGGGTTAGATTAATATCTGATGCATCTCATCCAAAAGACGGAACCTCCAACAGTGCAGCATTCATTCAGTATTGCACTGAAGTGTCAGCCTGGATTTTTGTGCTCACAGCTTCAGTGCCGAAAACTTTGTAATAGTGCCTTGAATGAGACATTGTAGGACACTTAATATTACAGTTAAGATTAAATTTTTCCATTATGTTTCACATAAAAGCTTGGCTGAGTTGGCAGACTGTCATCTCTGAGACAGTTGGTTCAAGCCCTGCTTGGTTACTTGATCTCATGATCTAGGCTGACACTTCAAGTGCAATACTGGGGGAGGAGCTTTATTGTCAGATGTTCCCTACCTAACAGCAGCAGTTCAAGAAGGTGGCTCACCACCTTCTTCTTGAGGGAAATTAGGGATGGGCAATAAATGCTGGCCTTGCCAGTGACACACACAGCCTGTGAATGAATGAATAAAAAAAAAATCTCCTTCCTTACTCTCCACAATTATTAATTAAATTCGATCTCTGCAGCTGACTTCCTCTGGCTTGTTTTGTTGTGGTATCAGGAGAGTGGTGATGTAGCGTTCTCTTGATATTTGTGTGATTTATTCTCAGGATCTGGGCATTGCTGGCAAGGCCTGTATTTATTGCCTGTCTCTAGTTGCCATTGAGAAGGTGGTAGGAAGCCTTCCTCTTCAATGTGGTCCATGTAGTGAAGGTACTCCCACAGTGTTGTTAGGTAGAGGGTTCCATGATTTTGACGCAGCAAGGATGAAGGATGGTGACATATGCCCGAGTCGGGATGTACAACCTGGAAGTGGTGGTGTTGACCTGTACCTGTGGCCCAAGTCCTTCTAGCTGGTGAAGTTTGTGGATTTGGGAGGTGCTGTCGAATTGCTGCAGTGTATCTGATATCAACTCGGGTTCCATGAAATATTGGGTTCATAGACCAACTGAGGCACAGTGTGTTATTTTATATCGTAGTGTGCTGTTGGCAGTGGGAAAGTGCCTTTTAGTTCAAACTTGAAGTCACTGATACTTTTTATACTTTTTGGTTTAATTGGGTTTCATTTGTGACCTCACATGCAGCATTGGAATAAATGCAGGTCTACTGGAATTTACTTTGCCTCCTTTCGCAAGATTCACCTGGGCACTTATATTGCCATTTGAAACCCAAATTGCATTGGAAACTTGAAGCAGCCTGACTATAAATAGAGGGGTAAGTAAATTAACTTTTGTCTCCCTGACACCTGCATCATTTCCTTTTGGAACTGAGCAGAATTTTGATGCACAAATAAGCAATTCAAAATTCTCAAGTCCAGTTACAGCAATTCTAGCAGATAGTCTCCGGAGTTTGTTAATCTAATGGAGATGCAATCCCAACAGTCTACTAAAGCATTTGCTGCCAAAATCCAAATTTGACGCTGACCTGGGCAGAATTCAGTAACGTTTAATGGGTTTCTCCCATTTCTATTCGAGAGTTCTTGCAGAAGACCGCAAGATTGGTATTTGCAATGCTTTCACTGAAATTTCTGCAGGTGGTGTAGTGTGCAGTGATGTGGGAATGGAATGTTAATGCAAATCACAGGCCTGTAGGAATCTGAAGTAGTTTGGTGCAGTCACTTTTGCTAAAATCAGCAAAATTACCATTGTTGCTTAATGTAGAAAGAACAAAGGAACGAGTTGGTCCTCCTTGTTGAAGTCGCAAGCCACCTGGGACAGCTGTCTGCTCACGATGTGACGGGAAGGCCGTGTTGAGTTTGTTTAGTATAACACCATTCTCTACTACCAACTTCTGCTAGAGTTTTTGCCCAGGTTTGATGTGGCTGTTGTGTAGTCTGTGGGGAAACTGGTTTCAAAATCCTTTCTCCTGGCCAACAACAACAACATTAAAGTAATAAAAGGTCCCAAGGCACTTCACAGGAGCATTATAAAGTATGACACCGACCCACAAAAGGAAATAGTAGGTCAGATGACCAAAAGCTTGGTCAAAGAGGAGTGTCTTAAAGGAGGAGAGCGAAGTGGAGATGTGTAGGGAGGGTATTCCAGAGCTTGGAGCCTAGGCAGCTGAAGTCACGTTAGGTGGCTTGAGACATGTGATGCAACACAGTCCACGCTATACCCTAAATAAGCACCTAAACTAAGCTGACACTTCACACTTTAGTGCAATATTGTGGAAGTGCTGCACTGTTGGAGAAACTATCTTTTGAATGAGGCATTAAACAAAGGCCCTGTCAGCCCTCTCAGGTGGATAAAGATCTCATAGCACTATTCCAAGAGCAAGAGTTCTCCCTGGAATCCTAGCCAATATTTATCCCTTATCTAAAATCAGTAAACGGATGATCTGACCATTATTACTTTGCTGTTTGTGGGAGCTTGCTGAGAGCAAATTGGCTGCCGCGTTTCCTGCATTACAATAGTGACTATACTTCAAAAGTACTTAATTGGCTGTAAATCGCTTTGGGATGCCCTGAGGTTGTGAACGGTGCTGTATAAATGCCGGCTCTTTCTTCTTTAAGACCCTCATTGGGAAGAAGCATGACCTGGGTACATTTGGCTGTAAAATATCACTTAAATTTATGACATTTCCAACATTTTTGTTTATTGACACAAGGCCACCAGATCATCAGGACTGGCCTGAAGGGACTTGTTGATTAATAAAGATATTTTTTCCTGACAAGATTGCGTCACACTGTGAGATTTGTTTCTGTGCATCAGATATAATTAGGGCCCTACCAAATTCACGGTCAAATTTTACAAATTTCACATTCACAGCATTTTAAAAATCATGTATTTCATGATTTCACATCCTAAAATCGTAAATTTCACAGTCTCACAACAAACCATGAAATTTATCTATTGAAAACAAAAACAAAAGACCAGGGAGGTTTCTGGTTTCAAATGGCATTTATTGTATACTCAAATACTATTGTAAAACGCTGACTATAAACAGGTCACATCCTTTACTCACTAAAGTCAGTGTTTGAATGTGAGCGTGGAGCAACCTGTGAACTGTCTCTTTCATCATTCCCTGTCTTTGCACTGTAAACACCTGTCCATGTTTAGACACAGCTCTCTCCGTGTCCATAGAGTTTGTTGGAATTGTCAGACAGTGCCATGCTAGCCTTGCATTCCACAGAGTTCCAAAACTGCAGCAAAGACAAAGTACAATCTTCTTCTTTTGCAGTACTTTTACAAGCAGGAATATCCAGCCTGCAATTCTTGTCAAAAGCCAGGAATCACATCAAACAAGTTTAAATCTACGATCAACAGCAGCATTTGTGCAGGGTCAAAGATACACACAGGTTTCAGGGACGCCGCAAAAGGTTGTTGAAACCTCTGAGCTGCCTTTTCTTCACTGCTTAGCTCTTCCCTGTAGCAGTAATATTGTTTGAGCTTCTTTGCCATGCAAGAAAACAGCTATTGAACACAGGCATTTAATTCAGCGTCATCAGAGTGTTGATTGTTTGACTGTGCTTCAGCCTCAAACAGTACATCCTTTACTTTATTGTAAGCTTTGTGGATTGTGACGTGTTGCGATTCAAACCAAGTGATTAAATCCATTAGTTGTGTAGCATTCTTGGCAACAAACTGATCCTCCTCATTAAGCTGAGCATCATTTAGAAGGGTTACAATGTCTGTTAAAACCTGTGTTTTCGCTGTCAGTGTGAGCTCTTCTGAGGTGAAGTCTGAGTAGTATTTCAGGTGAGCTGCATGATACTGTACCTCCCGAAACCAAGAATTACAACTTGTGATTACTAGCTCTGGAGGAAGGCTTTTGTTCCCCAATTTCAGCCATTTCAGCTGCATTTGCAATGTGTTTCCTGTATCGAAGCTTACAGCTAGGGCAGTGTTTGAAGGTATTTTTAATGTAGCTGATCAGTTTGTCGTCATTACCAAGCTCACTTTTCCACAGCTCACTGACAAGAGAAATTACATGTGCATTACATGTAATATGGACTGCATTAGACATTACACCTTGGAGTAGAGATTTGAAAGATGTTGTCACTTAAGTTGCATTGTCAGTAAGGAAAGCAAACACTTTGTTGACATCTGCACCATATTTTGAAATGGTTTTGATTATCACTTTGGAAATTATGATGTAATTAATAACTTCTAAGTGGAGTCAGTCTGTGAGCACTGTTAGCTTTCCTGACTCTATTATCTTTGGCCTTACCAGACATAAAATCAAACAAAACATGCAGCACATAGTTGTTTTGCTCATCGGTGGACTCATCATAAGAATTTGTAAATGACTCAGATGTGTTAATCTGAGATTTCAGCTCCTTACAATGTGTAGCAAAAACCTTCGGTAGGTAGTTCTGTCATATCTTATTTGCACTTGGCAAGCAACCACCATTTTGTACATTACATTGAATGAATACTTGAAGCTAAGTTTTTTCCAATGGTATGTTGGTGCTTGCAAAAGCATTCACAAGTTCCATTGTAACCCACTAACCATTTTCTGAGCTCTCTGTTGACTTTTTAAAAAGAGATGAAATCTTTGCTTTCTTTTTCATGTGTTTGTTTTCCAGCAGTGCGGTGTCGGATGTTCTCTTTCTGCTGCGATGGCTTTCAGACTCTAAGTCTTCTTTGGCCTCCTTGTCTCGAGAGACAATGGGTAAGCGCCTGGAGGTGGTCAGTGATGTGTGGAGCAGCGCCTGGAGTGGCTATAAAAGCCAATTCTAGAGTGACAGGCTCTTCCACAGGTGCTGCAGAAAAATTTGATTGTCGGGGCTGTTACACAGTTGGCTCTTCCCTTGCGCCTCTGTCTTTTTTCCTGCCAACTGCTAAGTCTCTTCGACTCGCCACACTTTAACCCCGCCTTTATGTTATGACTCTAAGTAGTGCTGAACTATTGCCCGCCATGTGTGATCCAATGAAACATTGCAGCTTGTACAAAACAGTATTCCGCTATCGGCATGCAGAATTTGGCACCCAAATTCTTTTACTCAATGTGCTGCCGTAATGGTTGTGGTCGTTTTTGCTTTGCTCATTCTGGCATTCTCACTAGTCTGCTAACACTTGAGACTGCTTCTTTCAAAACGCACCAGAAGCCCTCCATCATCTACCAATCAGCATTTTGGGCCTTGTGTCAATCAGTAAAACATGTGATTTTCACAGCATGACCAGCAATCAACAAGGTGAATCTTGTGTCAATGAATAAAATGCGTGAAGTTCGCAAAGTGCCCGATTTCACGGAGGCCGAGATTTCACAGTCTGTGACGCATTTTTCATGGCCATGAATTTGGTAGGGCACTAGATATAATACAGAAAACCTGAAATGTCTATTTACAGAATTGTTGTATGAAGCTTTAATATCTTAAGGACTACATAAAAAAGGTAGTCGTGTAAATGAATTGTCCCCTTTGTGTGCAAGTCCTGATTATAAACAGGTTTGCATCTGTCCTGACTTGCATGAGATATGAAGTGATTGGCAAGTACAAATGACTCATTTAATAATATTATACTGGCTTAAAAGAAACTGAATGAATAACCAACCAAATGCAAATTTGGGCTGGTCCTTTGCATTTCATAGGTCAGCAGGTGCACAAGACAGATGAAGTCAACATTTCCTGAGGCCCTTGCCTGCAAGATCAAAGCCATTTACTAATCAACATGATTTTTCTTTTTGGCCTCCCTGGGGGTCCAACATAAGTGGAAACCCATTTCTTTGTTTAACAGTCTTCTGAGAAATTCATTTAAACAGAATTTCAATTTGCCTAATTATGGAGGTCACCCTGTCTCCTGGGCAGCTGTGGCTCAGTTGGTAGCCACTCTTATCTCTCAGAAGGTTGTGGGTTCAAGTCCTACGCCGGGATTTAAGCACCAAAATCGAGGCTGACACTCAAGTGCAGTACAGAGGGAGTGCTGCACTGTTGGAGATGCAATCTTTTGGATGAGTCATTAAACTGAAGCCTTGTCTGCTTTTTCAGGACGTAAAAGATCCATGGCACTATTTCGAAAAAGAGCAAGTGAGTGAGCGTGCTAGCCAGTATTTATCCCTCAATCAACATGACAAAGACAGGGTCTCTTGTCATTACATTGCTGTTTGTGGGGGCTTGCTGCGTGCAAATTGGCTGCTGTTGTTTCCTACATTACAACAGTGACTACAGTTCCAAAGTGCTTAATTGACTGTAAAGTGGTTTAAGACATCCTGAGGTCATGAAAGGCGCTATATAGATGCCATTGTTGATTTTCTTTGGGTAGGGTTACACCTCTCTTGACTTAAGTACTGTTTGGGAAGAGCCCAGGGCTTTTTGGGTTCTCCAAGTGTACATAGGAATTCTGCTGGAGTTTAAACGGCTAAAGCCATGCAACTTATCTACACAGATCACTTGTACAGTTGCAGCTGTTTGTCCAGCTTTATACCATACCCATGATGACTTTGGCTTGTAGAGATACCTGAAGCCCAGAAGTCCCAGTTCACAGTGGATAGACCTTCAGGTCCAATCAATGGCCCTGACTGGCTGATCAAATCATCACCAGTGCCTGGAGTAGGGTAGAGCTGTTTAGCTCAGGCATTCGATTCTTGAGTTTGTCATAGAGGACTGATTTGGATCCAATTTCCTATTCCCATATACATTATTCTGAAGCCACTTTGATCCTGCAGGAAGACAAATGACTTCCCCCTTTCCCTCCCTCCCTCCCTACCCAAGGATAGAAATGATTAATCAAATGCAAAGCCAATCAGTCTTCAAGCAATGTGGCTGACAGGCTTAATATTTGTATTGTGTGACAATTGCATCAAATGCATTTAACACGTGTTTCACCGGATCATTGGAATGTATGTTAATTGTATAATGAATATATTAGGTAATTTGCATTTTCCTTTAAAGCTTGTCAGATTTCTGGAATCCACATTCAGGACTTTCAGTGGATACTTAGCTCTCCAAAACAGCAAACAAAGATGATTTTCTTGTTCCCTTCTATTGTTTTGTAACCTTTCCTCCCCATCCAGACAAGCCTTTAATATCTTAGTCAGGAGGTGGAAACATCACAGTTTCCTGACAGCTCAGTGATAATTGAAAGTGCTGCCGCTTGGCTGAATTACCAGGAAGCACACTTGAATAATTCAGGAAGTGAATTATTCCCTGGCTACTCTTTCCTTCCCCCACCATCTGCACCCTCTATAACTCCTTGAATGTCCTTCAGAGGGAGGAAAAGTGCTCCCCACTCCCCCATCCATCACTGAAGAAGATTTGAATTTGAGCCAGAAGGCGGTGGCATAGTGGTAATGACACTGGACTAGTAATCTAGAGGCTTAGGCTAATGCCTGGGGACATGGGTTCGAATCCCACCACAGCAGATGATGAAATTTGAATTCAATTAATAAAATCTGGAATTAAAAAGCTAGTCTAATGATGACCATAAAACCATTGTCGATTGTTGTAAAAACCCATCTGATTCACTAATAAAATCTGCTGTCCTTACCTGGTTTGGCCTAAATGTGACTCCAGACCCACAGCAATGTGGTTGACTCTTAAAATGGCCTAGCAAGCCACACAGTTCAAGGGTAATTTGGGATGGGCAATAAATGTTGGGCTACCCAGCCTCATCACCAGAACTTTCAAACAAGCACCAAGATGTAGCTTGGCTGGTGGTGAGAAGGGCCCTCCCCATCAGATCCTTCATGCACACCCGAAGTCTCGCCCCCTCCGCACAGTGCCCCCGCGTTGGCTGTGGTGGGGAAGAGACGGTCGCCCACCTCCTCCTGGAATGTGTCTTCGCAAAGCAGGTGTGGAAAGAGATGCAGTGGTTTTTGTCGAGGTTCATCCCAAGCAGCTCTGTAACACAGGAGTCTGTGCTCTACGGGCTGTTCCCAGGGACGCACACCGAGACAAACATCAACTGCTGCTGGAGGACTATCAATTCGGTGAAAGACGCCCTTTGGTCTGCCCGAAACTTGCTGGTCTTCCAGCGCAAAGAGTTGTCCACGACCGAATGTTGCAGACTGGCACATTCCAAGGTCCAGGACTACGTGCTGAGGGATGCACTAAAGCTTGGGGCAGCCGCAGCAAAGGCTCAATGGGGAAAGACCACAGTGTAAGGTCCCCCCCACCAAGCTGAACTGAGGGGCTGGAACCATGGGAAGCCCCTCGAACTGTATCGTTAATATTCTCAATTGCTGTAAATGTAAAACTGTAATTGACATGACAATTGTGAAACAGAAGGGTTGGGAAGAAACTCATGACAGTATTGAAGGAAACTGATCTCCCTTGCAATGTTTGTATTTTTTGGTGCTGTTTTGAAACTGTTTGGCAATGTAATTTTTACAGATTTTTATGAATAAAGTATATTTTGGAAATAAAAATAAATAAATAAATGTTGGGCTACCCAGCGATGCCCACATCGCATGAATGATTGAAAAAAAAATCAGCTGCTACAAAACTTTTGACTTTGTTTCAAAGACCTGGATCAGCATTCAGAAGCAGGAACATCTCTGCTTATCTCAGTGGCAGTCTGGCCACAGAGGGACTGCCGTTTGTGCATCAAACCTCCCCTTAAATGTATCAAACCTGTCTTCTCCCACCACTGCATGTCACAGTGACATACTCACCACTCTCAGTGTAAAGAAATTTCTTCTAAAGCCTTTGTTTGATCTGTTAGTGGCTGTCGTATATTTTGTCCCCTTGTTCTGGATTCACCCACAAGTCCATTTACATATATAATTTATATATACAAATCTAACCACACATTCTATACAAGTGCATGTTTATGTGCAGAAAATAATTAAGGCAAAACGTGCTTTTTCTTTTGTAAGTTTCTAATATTTGGAGGTGTTTCCATGTTGAAGAGCATATTGGGTGGGAGGCCTCTCGAAATGAAAGTCAAGCACGTGAAACCTGTAAATTACGAACACCTTAGGGACAGGCATCAGCTGTCCTTTTCTTTGCAGATGTCCTGCTTTCCAAAATGATAATTGTATGTACTGTAAAAATTTTCCCAATGATCTTGAAGAACCAGATTATGATCAGCTCCAGATCAGCTGCAACAAGGCTAAGAATCCCCCAACCCACACCAGCGTTCAGCTCTGTTCACTTCACAGTTTTGCAATCCAAATTCCCGTTTCATTTCAAAATGCTCTCACTTAGTGTGGAGTATAAGTTCAGTCATGAACTCTGTGTTTTGTTGTTCTACTGACCAACATTAGGACAGTCACAGGACAAAAACTGTGATGACAGGTTGTGCCAGTACATTGAGGCTTCCAAAGGCAAGTCTTAGAACGGATTGGGAACATTTGGGAGGAAAACACAAGGTCACATTATGTGTAGGAGTGAAAGTGCAGTTTTCTGGTTGAGCAATGAGTCTGCAGGAAGATTGACTGGTAGCTGGGACTCACAGACCTGACCATCAGTCGACAGAACAGCAGAGAGGTAGAGACTCGGGACAGCCATCCACCTTTGCTCCCCAAAGAAGTGGATCCATCATCAGAAGTTGATGGAGAGAGGACGATGAGAGGGTCAGAGGAAAAAGAAGCTGCCATCAGCCTCTGAGTGCATGGATGCAGTATTGGGGTAGGAAAGGACGGCACCTCTCACTGTTCACATGCACTTTCCTTGATTCGGGAGACTGGTGAAGTCGATGCATGAAGGTCAACGTGAGTCTGCAATGGGCTTTGTGAAAGAAACGGCTTTTGTAGAATAGGGAGTTCTTTACCCAGCATCCATAACAGCAAAGAACCCACTCTATCCTTGGGTTAGAGCCATGAAAGCATACAATTTCCAGAGACAGCCACAATGGAGGCTAAACTCCTCATTCCAATGAAGTTGCTTTTCACAAAACCCGTTGCCGCCTCGCACTGACCTGTGTGTCCCATGTTTTAACTTGTAGAAGGGCCTGGTGCATTGAAGGTTGTTTGTTGTTCTTAATTTGCATTTCTCTGTAGTTTGAGTGACTCTCGTATATTTTACAATGTAAGTTATCTGGGTCTCTTAATTAGAGTCTGAAGAATCTCCATTTATACAGGTTTCACTGTAGTAACTCATTTTGTCGCTGCATTGTTTCTTTTACCCATCCCCAACCTAACTCCCACTCCCAGTCCATCAGGTCATCTCTGGAGGGAAAATACCCCATGACTAACCATATCACCCAATACTCTAAAACAGTTGATGTGCTTTATGAAAAATAATTCTCAGACTAGGGCATCACTAGCAAAGACAGCATTTAATGCCTGTCACCTAGTTAGCCTGAGAAAGTGGTGGTGGGTCACCTTCTTAAACAGTTGTGATATAACTGAGTGGCTTGCTGGGCAATTTCAGAAGGCCAGTTAAGAGTCAGCCACATTTGCATGGGGCTGGAGTCATATATAGGCCAGGCGATAAGGACAGAAGATTTCCTTCCCTAAAGGATCAAGAGAACCTAAAATCTGTTGTGCATCTAGAACAATGTGACATGGATTCTAATTTAATAGTAATGAATCTGCCATGGCAATGGTTGTGGGCTGAGTTGGATGTTGCACTGTGTATCCGGTGAAAGCCAGCGCAGACCCTGAGTGAGCGAGGGTGGGTGTTGGACAGAGGTTTGGGGAGAGGAGCTGACGTTAAGATGGGTACAAAAGAAAAGTAATTAAATAAAAAGAAAGTTTAAACTAGGGAAATGATTCTGGGTAGATGCAAGGTGCAGGCTCCGTCATCACGCCTGGAGCTTTTGGATACCCAGCTGTCTCTATGTTAGCATGTCATTAAGATAGTGCAGATAATTGCTCTACCATTTTATTGCTAGTGTTATGACTGAGGCGGGGGGAGTGCACTGTTTATTCTAGTCCCACTTCTCCACAGGTCACAACATATATTTTAAATTTTCCCACTGACCGATACGGTCAATCATGTAATCTAAAAAAAAGACAGAGGCGCAAGGGGAGAGCCAACTGTGTAACAGCCCCGACAAACAAATTTCTCTGCAGCACCTGTGGAAGAGCCTGTCACTCCAGAATTGGCCTTTATAGCCACTCCAGGCGCTGCTTCACAAACCACTGACCACCTCCAGGCGCTTACCCATTGTCTCTCGAGATAAGGAGGCCCAAAAGAAAGAAAGATTTTCCAAGAATAAAACACTACCGGGTTTCTTTAATGAACAACAAAATTATCAGTTTATTATAAAACAAGTCTTAATCAGTAATAAAGTAAAGCATAAACACATAGATTGAAATTTTAAAGTCCCCTTTTTTTTTAACCTTAGTCCCTCACACGCGTGCACACACACATATATCAGTTAACCAGAAAAATAAATGGGATTTTTTGGTTCAGAGCTCTGTTACAGGCAAAAAAAAAAACACTCGGGCTGATTACTTGCTCATTTTTGAAGAAAACAGCAGATGAGATATGTTGTTCCAAAACTGGCATACAATCTAGCCTCCGAGTACACGTAGACAGGTCACTGGGATCTTTTAGAACAGTTCTTTTCAGGTGGCATCAAGAATTAATTTAGCAGGCTTTCTTCAAATTCAGGAGATGAGATGAATTGATACAGAGGACTTCTCAGGGTCTTTTAGAGAGTCACTGAAAAGCAAGCTGGGTTGTGGTCTTCTCTCCTTCCTTGACACTTCTTCAGCAGCAGGCTAACTTTATCTCATTCCAGAAGGTAAAACACACACACACCAGAACCAAATGCTTGTGAGTTTTCTGCCCTCTCAGATGTGCGCTGCTGCTTCTGGGCCTGTCCAATCAAGGGGCACCTGTCACCTCTCTGCCCACATCTTCCCCTGTTACCAGGGTTTCTGTTCTATTTTTATCTTGAGTCATATGACAACCAGTAAACATTGTTGCCAAACCAGTTCTTTCAGTGCCCCCTTGATGACTCTTGAAAAAGCTGATCCAACATTTATTCAGTTTGACTATGAATGCCTCAAAAACATTTTAACAAAAAACAGAAGCACATTCACAACACTAGTAACATAAAATAATCCATTCACATTGCAGTTCACAACATTGAAAACAATTACCAAAAGCTTTTTCCTCAGTGCGACCATGTCGGAAGTATTGTAGCAGGGACTTTTTTTTGCTTCAATATGTGGGAACAGAAATTTTTGATGTGAAATATGATTGGGTAGAAAATAGAAATTAGGGGAAAGACTTTGCTCAATATGATTGCTGCAAGTAGATATAAGACAAAATAACCAATTATAAATTAGAAAAATACAAGAACTTAACCAATGAGCAAGAAGAGAATTGATACACAGGCTTGACCATCACTACATTGGTGACCAATCCAAGAAATTGGCCCAGAATTTTCTGGAACAGTGTGATCTACAACTTACACCGTACATTGTGTGCCCCAATCTTCCCATTGTGAACTTGGATCAAAATTTATTGGAAAAGTAATTTGAATGCACCGCATAATGGCAATTCAGGAACCTCAGAAGCTGTGAAACCAATAGCTGAACCCATCACCAGCAATGAACTAATTAAGTAGATCAATATTGATATAACCGGAGTCGTAGAATTCTGAATTGCGAATCCTTTTCTTCTGCTGAACTTGATCACTTGCAGAACGTTGTTTTGAGATATGTATACATACAGCTTCCGTATTCGGCTTTCTGGACATTCTGAATTAGATATTTTTTCGAACCATTTATTTAGAAGATTACATGAATAGCTTCAAGGAGCCTAAAACAAAGCTCAGATTAAACAAATAGACATGAAATAGGACATTGTATCGCCCGTTGCAAGGGCACAAAATTGGAGCAAAAAGAATAATGTCACTGGGCTATGTCCAATGCCCTTAAAGGGTCTTCTGGGGGCCATCACCATCACGGTCCTTTTTTCTTTTCTTTTTAATTTACCTGAATGTGAAGCCAGGTGGAGCTCTTTATCTGTTCTAGACCTTCCTGTACAATATGATACCCCTGAATAAATGGGAAGTTGATCAATATCTTCTTGGGTATTTCTGCCAATGTTGATGTTTGAATTGCAGAGAACCTTGGTTTGACTGACTGGAGTACTGTGAACATTCTTGGTCTACATATTATAAAAATGATGTAGAGGCACTGGAGAAGGTGCAAAATAAATTTACTGGGATGGTAGCAGAACTGAGATGTTACACCTATCAGGAAAGATTGAACAAGCTGGGGGTTCTTTACTCTAGAAAATAAAATACTAAGGGGTGTCCTGATAGATGCCTTTAAAAATATGAAAGGGTTTGATAGGGTAGACATAAAGATGATTATTCCACTTGTGAGGGAGATCAGAACTGGGGCCATAAATATAAGGGATTGGATTTTGTGTTTTGGTTTGCGACGCCAATGTCAAGGTCAAATGGGGGTCCTGATCCTGCACTTTGTCAGGTGCAGTCACCTGACAGTGATTTTGCCTAAATTGGCCAATTAGTGGCCTGGGGGTGCGCTTGTCATCCAATTAAGGATGGCGGGTGGGCTCTCTAAGCTCGAGGGCCAATAGGAGGCCTTGCAGCACAGAGAAAACATTTTTCCTCATCTCCATCTTAAAAAGGAGAGCTCTTATTCTTAAACTCTGTCCCCTAGTTCTAGTCTCCCCACAAGAGGAAAAATCCTCCCAGTATCCACTCTATCAAATCCCCTCAGTATCTTATATGTTTCAATAAGATTATCTCTCATTCTTCTAAACTCCAACCTTTCTTCATAAGATAACCCCTTCATCCCCGGAATGAGTCAAGTGAACCTTCTCTGAACTCCTCGTAATGCAATTATATCCTTTTTCAAATAAGGAGACCAAACCTGTACACAGTACTACAGGCCTCACCAAGGCCCTGTACACCTGCAGTAAAACTTCCCTAAGTTTATACTCCATTCTGCTTGCAATAAACTTCAACATTCCATTTACCTTCCTAATCACTTGCTGTACCTGCTATTATTTTTTGTGATTCATATACCAGGACACCCAGATCCCTCTGTACTACTGAGTTCTGTAATCTCTCCCCGTTTAAACAGTATACAGCTTGAGGCGCCCTCTAAGTAACTTCAATAAATTTGAAATAAAAAATGGCCACAGCTGCCAGGCCATCATTGTGGAGGGGAAGCCCCCTACAAGGCAGCCTGCGGCCACAGCTGTAGCCAGATAGGTTGTGAGGGGTGGGGGGTGGAGAGGATGGCCTCAAAGGAATCCAGGAGCCCTGTTTCATTAGTTAGTCTTGTTATTGCATGTTTTAAGTTTTTTAATGTTTTGTATGGCAAGTTGCTGAAGGTGTGAGCTGATAACGGCACAGCGAAGGAAACAGCGCATCAGGGAGCTGAGAGAATGGAGCATACAACAGGGTAGTTCCTTAACCAATCAGATTGAAGGATTGTGAAATTAATAGTGCAAGGACTGAAAAGGATGCGTAATTTAGTGGGTGAAATAAATCGCAAATCAGGTACTGAAAGAGAAATAAAGAGAAGGAAAGAAAGGTTGGATTGAGAGAAAAGAGAAAGGAAAATTTTAAAAAGTAAAGATTTTTCATTGTTTAGATCTCCAACAACAATTAAAACCTGAAGGAAGAGACTCAACACTTGTAATAGTTAATTTTCAGTGCCAGAGAGTTACTTAGCAGTAATTAACATTGTGTCATTCAAAGGGTATTATCTGAAATTGTCAAGACTTAACTTTCTGTGGCAAGTTTAGCTTGTATCTACCATGCTGCTCAATATTGAGGTAGATAGCAAGGTGCCGTTCTTGCAAATCTAACGGCGGAACAGCGCAAAGTTTCTGTAGCACATAAATAACAGTGAGCACCATTAGTCTCGCCATTATTTTGGCAGTAAATTATGTGCCAACATGTCAGCAACAGGCACAGCCTGTTCAATTTTTTAGAATCTACAGTTGAATCTTTATTAAATCAAGATTAAACAAGATTAAAGTTAATTATTTTTAAATGGCGAGAGACTGGGAAATGTTTGCATTCAGAGGGACTTGGGTGTTCTTGTACACGAATCACAGAAGGTTGCACCACCATTTTCAGTTTTGGCAAAGGAGCAATGCAGAATAAGATATTTTCTACCAATTTGTTACTTTTCAGAATAAACATTTTTTCTCTCTTTGCCAAGTTCTGGGAAATGTTTCTCTTTCTTTTTTTCTCTTTCTCTCTCTCCCCTCGTCTCCTGTGGATGCAAAAAGGAGTGCGAATTGGCGATTTATCAAATAAGAAGAATCCCCTCCAGGCAGTTCTCGGGTACCTTGTAACAGGTGGCTTATTGATTGGTAGACCAGCAAGCAGGTTTCACTGGGGGTTTTTCACAAGGACACTGTGGGCTTGGAGTTTGAAATGACTCGAAAAGGGTTTAATATTCTCTGTTTAACGTTTTCATGTAAAATTTATTTGTGGTAAAACAGTGCACAAGTGAGCTTCACACCTACGATTGAGCTGTTAAAGGAAATAAAATCTCTAATACATTACACCTTACATGTTATTATAGACGTGCGAAAATGGCATCTTCAGTTGGTGAGGCCTAAGAGAAGGTCCCTCTGCGACATCCTTTAGGAGTTAAACTGAAGTGACTTCAGTTTCATTTTACACATTGTTCTCTATTCTCTCCAGTCCTTGTTGGTCCCTCTGGGTTATGTGCCTTCTACTGAGAGACTCTGGGTGCTCCCCAGTTTCTACCAGTTCAGCCAGTTGGAAGAGATCAGCATTCCGTCCCATTTCCCTTTATCTGCTTCCTGGTAGGAGATGCCTGCCTCAATGCAGCATATTCATGTTTCGGAGCTTAGATGATAAATTAACTGCATCCTCAACTCTGAGAAACTGAGAGTTTGTACCGCTGGATCATCTGAGCCCAGTAATGTATTGTGAACAGTGTGAGCGAGATTTCTACTCATATTGCTGTTAGCATTTGTGATAGCAGTTGGAATATCTTTTTTTTTGATTAAATACTTTCCCCAAAGATCATCAAACTGTCTAATTCTGTTGGTTGTATTCATACTCTGCAACTTTGCTGACCTTGTATTAAACTCAGAAAGTTATGGGTTTAAGTCCCACTCCAGAAACTTGAGCACAAAATCCAGGCTGACACATCAGTTTGGTCCTAAGTGCTGCACTGTCGACTGACTTTCAGATGAGGTGTTAAATTGATGCTTTCTCAGGTGGACATAAAAGATCCAAGGCAGTATTCTTAAAAGAGCATGGGAGTTACCCCCAATGTCCCGGGCAATATTTATCCCTCGTTCAACATTACTAAAACAGATTATCTGATCATTATCGCATTACTGTTTGTGGGAGGTTGCTGTGCGCAGATTGGTTGCTGTGTTTCCTACGTTACAATGGTGACTACACTTCAAAAGTGACTGTAAGGTGCTTTGGGCCATTCTGAGGTCATGAAAGGCACTATATAGATGCAATTTCTTCCTTTATTGTAAAGAATGAGATCAGTGTCATCCTCTTTTGAAACTTTAAACTATTTGACACACTTTCTGATAAGCATTGGTGGGAAAAGCCCCTCTGACCACTTTTAGGAAAGAGAACAATGTTGCTTTTAAAAAAAGCAGCAAGCTGGGAGAAAATATTTTACACTGCATTGCTCACTAATTTACCATAAACACAAAGCTGAAAATAGTGATGCACCATCCCTGATGAAATTAATGTTAATTTGTTAATGGTTATCATTTAGATTTTAGTTGTTGACCTGAAAGGTTTACCCCTATCTCCATTGATACCGCCTGACCTGCTGAGTGCTCCCGGCAGTTTCTGGCTTTTCTTGACCCATTTTCGGTACAGCAGGTGACAATGGGTGCTCAGTTATCAACGTAACATTTTACATCTAGAACTAGCAAGTAAAAACATAACATTTGTCGAATGCCTTTTGTGTTTAGAAGATTTAGTGGTGTGTAATTTCAGTTTATACAAATGGATCTAAGGTGAAAACATCCAGCCCGGTTCTTCTCCCTTTGGTTCATCTCAAATAAGGTCATTTGTCGAAGAAGTGCCAGTCACACTTGTTAAACTCTCAAACACCGTCGTTTCTTTTTTTAGACCAAGTCGGACAAGGTAGTCAGTATTTTCTTAGACAGCAGTTTCAGTAGCCCTTTTTATTATTTCAATTGCTGTTTGGGTTTTTTTTTTGCAGAGCGCGCTTTGGGGAATCACTGATTTACTGTGAAGGCAAAAACAGAAATTTCGTAGCCGATGAGTCAAAACATCCAACGTGTGACAGATAAAATTGTCATTCATTTTGTGTGTGTAGGATATCAGTGTCGTTTTACATCGTTTACTGGCTGTGGCCGTGAATGGGTTTCGAAAACATCAGGCTTAACGCAACCCGGAACGGGTGTTGTCCAGCATGGTTTTAAGTGTAGGATTACAAAACAACTACACTGGGCATATGCTGCAGCAACATTGGTTCAAAAATTGACAAAGGAAGCGAAATGTCCTTGTTGATTTTTTTTTGCCTTGTTGCAAATAATTGGAGGAAATTGCGCTTGGTTTTGGATTGCACTCTAGAAGTAGACACGATTGGTCTCGGTTAAATCGTGCGTTTTGAGAACTTTTGGGGGTTTGATGCAGTATAAAATGAGGGTGCTTGTGTTAGGCCGTCGACAGACTAGTGGTATTGCTTGATGCTGGGAGAACAAAATATCGGAACGCAGCAAATGTTTTGCATCTCATGAATGTTGCCTGGAATGTTAAGTGGTGGGGAACAACTTACCAGTCAAACGGAGCACGGAGCAGATACCGCATCAAACTCCCTGCTTCCAAAAACATATCTGTACTACTTACCGCACGGTTAAAATGATTCGTCATAAAAGTGATATTTTGTGGCCACGAAAATCGTGAATTGTTAAATTAAAGTGCATCCCTTAAAATTGTATGTTTTACAGCATTGTTGAGACCCATTTTGTGTTAATGAAAATGCAGGATAAAGTAATTGCAACCAGATAGCAATCGGAGCTTTAAATTAGAACCATCATTTCCAGATTCGTGCAGGTCTGCATTTAAAATAAAAGGTTAAGCACACACATTATCTCGTACTCACAGTGAAGTAATACAAAGTGGCAGATTTGAAGAATATGCCAAAAGCCTTTGTCTGTTTACTGTGAGGAAAAGCAGCTCAGAAAGTATGAGGTACATACTGCAGAGTCTGTGATGAATCATTACCGCAGCTGAATTACATCAACAGCCTACAGTCTGTACTGATCTTGGAACAAAACAGTACTGGAGTTATTCAGCTAATGACTTGGTATGAAATGTGTTTCACTATTCCAGTGTTAACGCCAAATGCGTTGTTCTGGCCGACTCACCGATGACAGTGAATTTCACCTGTTGTTTGATTGCCCTCTCTTGTATGGTACCACTTTCTGGTTCCTTTCAGTAAAGTTATATTTTAAATTTGACCTGTCATGTTTTAACCATTAATTCTTTTTATATAAAGCGTTTTTCAGACATGCACATACTTTTTAGAAGTAAAAAAAAAATAAATCCAATCTCATTCTGTTCACAATATTTCCAAAACTGCAGTTAGCAGACACTGCACAAATAGCAGACTGACTGGCTCCACTGTATTTTTGCAGTTACTTTTCTAGGGAGCGAGAGTATTTTTTTTTTGTATTTCTATCTACAAATATTTCCTCATATTTTGTCATAACATTGGCTAACAAAATGAAAATGGCAAATTCAGAATCTCCATTGCCCAAGTGTGTCATCTTTTCCCTTTTGATACCACTGACTGCCTAATAAGCAGATGTGTAATTTGTTTAAAAGATCTACAGTTAAAGATACCCATGAAGAAAAAAAATGTTCCTTGGGAATGAGTAAGACAGCATGCTTTTGTCAGGCCAGCAGAAAATCAGAGAATTCTTTTGGAAAGAAGGGTTGCTTCTAAATTGTCTGAGCGCAGTAACTGCATCATTAAAATGAAATTGAGCTGCACAAGTTGATATTTAATTTGTAAGGTTGTAACATGAGGAACACTTCAATATTAAAGCACGCAAAACTATATATTATTTCCTTTTGGTAAAGCTTGAATTATAGGCTACTGTCCGAGAGAGCTAATTGGATAACGGCATGTTTCACGTGGGATAAGTTTTACTTTTTATTACTTTTCTGTCTCTTCCTTTCGATTTTTTTTAACCTGCTGAAAGCTGATTTTTTTTTGACCGGAATAATTATAGTTAAGAAAATTTTTTTGGTGTGGCTTAAAAATAAAATCAGAAATGCTGCAAACACACAGCTGGTCTGTCAGTATCTGAAAGAGGAAGGACAGGTTAGCATTTCAAGTGTTCTGATTGATCTTCCCCAGTCAAAACTTATTCTTTTTTTTTATAAATGCTGCCTCATCTCTATTTCCAACATTTTCTGTTTTTATTTAATTTCCAACATTTTATATCAACATATTTTATCAATAAATATGGTTTTTCACTCCAACGCCCATTTCCAATGTTAAACACACAGTGCTTAAAGGAAACGTTTGCCCTGTGGGTAGTTATATTCGGCATGGACATGGTGGGCTGAAGGGCCTGTTTCTGTGCTGTATAACTCGATGACTCTAGTCGCCTTTGCTCCAAGAATGTGTCAGTGCCCGTACATGGCCAGCTGGGAAGTGATATCATGCAAGAGACTTCCAGGGTATGAAGCCTTGCCTCGTTTCTTCCCATTGATGCTTTGCTACGATGGGAGATTCACTGTATGGGCAGCCACAATCTGCTGAACCTCCCTGGTCCATTGGAGCATGGAGCTGTTGATCTTAATTTAGTGACCGTGTGTCCATTTTTTTCACAATGCTTCAGAGCAGTTTAATACAAATGTTCTGCATCTGTCCAGAATGACAGGAAACTAAATTGTTTTGACTAGAGCAGTTGTAATTGAGAACATTTTTTGTTGGATTTTTAAAAATTCTAACCTAGTTCAGATTGTAATGCGAAAAACAAATCACAGATTATTGCAGAGCGGTTATCAGCTCTGTCCATTGTTGCAAATGAAAATTGGATTACAGTGGAATAGAAACTCATATAATATGAGCAGCAGAGCACTTCTTGCAGTTTCACTATCTGGACCCCATCATACATAGGAATGTGGAACTTGCTAGACAAAAGAAAACCCCATAGTTCATCTAGTTCACCTACCATCCTTGTAGGTGTATGACACAGCAATAATGGAGTTGGCCTATCACAAAACAGTATTGTGCAAATTCACATATAAACAGTAGGTTGGGCGATCTGGCTCGCTGTGACAAATTCCAAAAATCTCTACCCTTGCTACATGTCATATGATTTACTACAAATTGAATAAATTTATGTGGAGGGTAGAGAAAATGTCACGGTATGAAACCTGCCCGGTTGGTTCCCTTTGACACAAAGATGAGTTGAGGAACTGAGCCTCCCTTTCCGAATTGTTAACACATCAATCCACATAATCTTTATTGAGACCTATTACTTATTTTACATATGTAAGTATGAACTCCCCTTTCATATATCTTAAAAAAAAGGAAGAACTCTTTTAGTTGTACTGGTATATTACAACTAAGAGTCTTTCCTTTTTCTAATAAAATAAACTAGGGACTTTCTTCTGGTTTTTATTAAGTAGTAGACCTAATTTTGCTTTCAAATTTAAAAAAGCAATATAGATGATGATTGTTAATTTCAAAAGCAAGAAATTAGACTTTTTTCCTCCGGAACCAAATGTACTCAAAATAAGTTGTTATTTTCAATTTATATGGTGTTTTAACACATTCAAAATTCCATTTTCAGTATTTAATGTTGCATTAAACTGATTCTTTTCCTTGAAAAATATTTATTTTAAAAAAGTACTTTTAGGTAAGAAAAATTATAAATACAGTAGAATTATTTTAAAGAAAGAACCTGCGTTTATATAGTGTCTTTCACATCCTCAGGGCATCCCAAAATTCTTTACAGACGATGGATTGTTTTGGAGGGGCGTTCACTGTTGCTGCGTAGGCAACTGTCATAACAGTTTGTACACAGCAAGACCCCACAAACAGCAAATGAATGAATGGCCAGTTAATGCATTTTGAAGGTGTTGATGAATAGAAGGTTAGTTCGAACACCAGGAGAACCACTTCGAATAGTTCCATCCTTTACCTTTTATAAATATGTCCAAAACCTTCAGTCATGTGTTTTTTCCCGAACTCCCTTATCCTCCCCCACGCCTCAGCAACACCACTAACACAACTGAGGGCACTGCCTGTTGTGCAAGTGTAAGAAAGGAAAGGCAGTAGTGTATGATGGGTGGATCCCACAAGAAAGGGAGGGTTAGGCAGAGAGTACCAAACCTGAAAGAGGAGTTGAGATCTGGGGCAGATCAGCCATGATCTTATTGAGTGGCAGGGCAGGCTTGAGGGGCCGAATGGCCTACTCCTGCTCCTATTTCTTATGTTCTTATGTTCTGTACCACCTGGAAGGACGAAGGCAGCAGGTGCATGGGAGAACTTTGACCACATGGACTGCAGCAGTTCAAGAAGAAGAATCGCCATCACCTTCTTGTGGGCAACTAGGGATGATCAGTAAATACTGGCCTTGGATGCTCATGTCCCCAGATTTTTTTTTAAAGTAGCTTCATGCCATTTTGAAAAAATATAAATATAACACTGCGACTTTGTTTAACAAGATTGTAAACTCTTTATTAAGAGTGTTTTTTTTTCTTGACTTTTTTTTTCTTTCACGGGATGTGGGCATCACTGGCCACGCCAGCATTTATTGTCCATGAATCTGCTGCCCTTGTCCTTTTAGGTGGTAGAGGTCACGGATTTGGAAGGTGCTGTCGAAGGAACCTTGGTGAGTTGCTGCAGTGCATCTTGTAGATGGTACGCACTCCTGCCACTGTGCGTCGGTGTTAGAGGGAGTGAATGTTGAAGGTGATGAATGGAGTGCCAATCAAGCGGGCTGCTTTGTCCTGGCTGGTGTCGAGCTTCCTGAGTGTTGTTGGAGCTACATCCATCCAGGCAAGTGGACACTATTCCATCACAGTCCTGACTTGCGCCTTGTAGATGGTGGGCAGGTTTGGGGAGACAGGAGGTGAGTTACTCACTGCAGAATTCACAGCCTCTGACCTGCTCTTGTAGTCACCGTACTTATAAGACTGGTCCAGTTCAATTTCTGGTCAATGGTAACCCAGGGATGTTGATAGTGGGGGATTCAGCTATGGTAATGCTATTGAATGTCATGGGGAGATGGTTTGATTCTCGCTTGTTTGAGATGGTCATTGCCTGGCACTTGTGTGGCGCGAATGTAACTTGCCACTTATCAGCCCAAGCCTGAATGTTGTCCAGGTCTTGCTGCATATGGACGCAGACTGCTTCATGTCATACAGTGGAACTCTTGCTCCACATGTAGCTGTAAACAGTATTTAATACCATATTGGAAAAATGTTGACCATTAATAGTACTTTAAATGCTGGAGTTAAAAAAAAAGAAAAAAACCACTGAGATATTTGGGTCATCTGTCTATTTATTTTGTGCAGAAGAACATGTTAATTCAAAGTCAGGCGGTCTGTTTGTACCTGGGTTTGAATAGAAAGCAGTAAGAGACAAATGTGACCCTGTATTAGTTTGCAACACAATGGACAACAATATTAACATGTGCTATTTTACAGAAAAATAGGACTGGTCTAGGAATAAAGTCAATGTGAACATAAAACCAGCTTTCAGTATGAGATGGACACTCTTCCATCTCAATTATCAACAATAGTTTAGGGAGGTGTTTGTACCTGGGTTTTGGGGTGATGCAATATTTTTCCAGCAGAATTTTCTCCAACCCACTGTAAAATATTGATGGTTGCTGTTTACTGAACACTGGTGACCAACGTTAAAAGTCGACATAGATATTTCTCCTGTTCTGGTGATAGACAGACAAACCTTGTACCCAGCCAAGTGACTTCGTAGCAGCTCGCA
The DNA here is from genome assembly GCF_036365525.1 of Heterodontus francisci. Taxonomy (NCBI): domain Eukaryota; kingdom Metazoa; phylum Chordata; class Chondrichthyes; order Heterodontiformes; family Heterodontidae; genus Heterodontus; species Heterodontus francisci. Next base: position 170,541,367 of record NC_090373.1, on the reverse strand, counting down.
ATCAAATGTTTTTTTTTTCCTGAATAACTAAACACAACAAAAAGCAAAGTGTTGCTAGCAAGAGTATAAAGGTGTGTGGCTATTAGTTTAAATTACCATCACCATCACCATACAACTCCCCAAACTGGTTTTGATAATTGAGAAGGAGGAGTGCCCACCTCATACTGAAAGCTGGTTTTATATTCTTTCTTCTTCACATTGACTTTATTCTTAGACCAGTCCTGTTTTGCTATAAAATAGTGCATGTCAATATTGTTGTCCATTGTGTTGCAGACTACTTGTATTTCACTAACACTTTGTCACATTTATCTCTTACTGCTTTCCATTTAAACCAGTGTCACTTCGGTCTTGTCATAATTAGTTTTATTTAGTTTTGATCAAAATATATTTATTACAGATTACAGAAACATAGCTTACAAATCTAATATGGATAAAACTTATACTTCTAAATAAGTATACTATTTCTCATTTCGTTTGAAGTCTTATTTCAAAATTTAGAAGATGAAGTGACTGTGCAGGGAACAATTTTAATCTAGATAATATATATAAAAATGCAAAATATTTCTAAGAATGGTTTGTATATATAAATATTACAAATAAATCAACTTTGTAAGCCTAATAGTACTAGTGGCATATATAATGTTAGTTGGAAACAATGCAAATTAAAAATAAAACTGTTCATTAAGATGTAAGTTAGTCATTACTAAATTATCATGTTAGGCCCTGTATTTCATGGTTTATTGTACAAGAATGTACACTGACCTGGTTATTGCCTAGTGTTGACCTTTGGTTATCACTTTATATTTGTACTGTATATGTGGGCAGTATTACATATCGTTGAGCAGGAGTGCATAGTCTGTCCGGTTTACACTCCCAGGGCTGCTATTAGCAGCTAAAAGGGTTAGAACAGATTCAAACATTTCATGCTATAGATTGCATGGCTTTAGAATCATCATTGGGGTTTGGTGGAGGGTTACAAACTTGGCTCTTGCAGTTTTGTGAGATTGTCTGGACTCCACTAATCAGAATGCCACTTTGCAACACTTCTGGGCACTTAATGCTGTCCATGTAATATGCAATGATCAGTGTTGGGTATTGAGAACATGTGTCAGCAGGAGGAGGAGGAGAGAAGATTCTAATTTTAGCTGATCAATACAAAAGTAGAACTTTGCAAAAAAAAGTTTTTATAATTATGGTAAATGAATAGCCCGATTAAAACTGTTTCCTGCACAGTCACTTCACCTTCTAAATTTCGAAATAAATATAAAACTTCAAAAGAAATGAGAAATGGCATACTCATTTAGAAGTCGCTTTACAAAGTGTATTTGATCGACTAAAAAAGATTTTGACTTTTTCCACTTGAAACCTTGCCACATAATCTGCCTTACTGCTCCCCCACATTTAATATTTGAATTGTATGTTTTTAACAGAAGTGTGTATTGGTTAGAATTTTGTATGGGGCACATTTCCATTATGGGTCAGTAGAATTGTTTTTCTCCTTTCCATTTTCTACCTCTAATAAGCTGAAGCAGGCATAACGAAATCAGGGCCAAGCAGGTTTAAGACTTAATACTGTACATACTTTACAGAAAACAAGACATTACTCGATCTGCACATCCTGCACCTCAAACCTTTAACCTTATCTTTAACTTACTCCCACTAATAGTCGATTAAATGGAAAATTGCTGCTCTAACTATATATGTATATATTTTAAATGGCTTGCAAAAGATGTTCAGCAAAGCTCTTGTTTTTTTTCACTGCAGCCCCTGAAGCTGGGCAAATAACCTTGGAGGATTGCCATAACAGAAGGGGTGTTCTGAGTTCAAAAATCATTTGCAGTAAATGCAATTTCTTGGTTTAACTCCTACGATAGTTTTAAAGGCTCAAGCTGATTATAGTCAAGTATTTATGTGAGTCAGTACTTGTATCTTAATCTGTGCTCATGAGGGTTGAAGTTAAGTGTAATTTACTAATGAGTCAAAAGCCTTAGGTTGGATTTTGAATTGGAGAGGAAAATGAAAATTAATTTTCTTGTGTCTTTTTGTTGAAAATAGACAGCATTATGCATTCAGAGGGTTGAGATTGTTTTCTTTTAGGGGGAGAGGGGGAGAGATATAAGTCGGTTTGTCCTGCATTAGCTTATGGTGAGATTAGAAAAATATAGCAGTGATTTGATTATTGGCCTGCACTGAGTTAGCGTATTTATTTAAATGATACAACCTACTGGATAATGAAAATATCAATTTTTAATTTTGTACTTATCAATAGTCTGTAAGTTACTGTTGGCAGTACTATTGTGTTGCACCCTCTTTTCAAATTCCTGTCTGCTATTTTGATCGATCTATTAACCTGTTCCCTTTAACTGAATTAATGCCTACGTTATCTAAGTAGGATAGGAGTTAATGAAAAAGTATTATCAGCAATAACGTTTAGCCTGATATTGTTGGTGTTGAAATGAATTTTGATTTCTGGGATTTCCCTTTGCTTGGATGTGAAAACTTGACCTCCGAATGTATTCAGAATTCAGTTTGAAACAACATTCAAACCACCTGTAGTATTCAGTATTATACTGATGATGCTGGCTTGTACTAGCTCTCTTGTTTTTTAACATATGTATGCTCAGTCTGCTAAATGCAAGTTACAATAATATATATAGGTTAATGATCGCCAGGATTTTTTTCAAGCTGTTTGCTGCTTTTGAAGTTTTTAGACTATATTCTTAAACCAGTGCTATTGTGTTAATAGTGGTAATTAATTAGTAGGAATAATTTTTTTCTGGTTGATGTGTTAAAATAAATTGGGTGGGTTCATGTAATTGGACAAAAAGACTCGTGAATATCTACTGTTTTAGAAAAGTACATATAAATAGTTAATTGTGTTTGAGGTTTTCTCTTAGTGTAAGTCTTGTTCTACATTCTTTTTAGCAAGTGAATGCCATGACTTCCTTTGGGGATCTTTCCTTACTGTCATTGAGGTAGAATGTCATTGAGATATACACAGTGGTGCAGTTGCATAGTTGTATGTATTCAGAAGGCTGATATTGTTCTTGTTAGAGGGTTAAAGGGTGAACAGAGAAGAGAAGCAAAGGAATTTTGTCCTGCCTTGGCTGAAGTTGAGATTAGCAAACAAAGCAGGAAGGTCTGTGGTTCAAATCCTGATTGGCACTGATTTCCGCAAATATTAGTAAAGCATCTCCAAACAACTAACCAGGGCTCCCAGTCCCTAATCATTAACCCGGTAATCTCTGCAGTGATGGATGTTGCATGAGGAATTGATTGGCTGGTTTGTGATAAAGTTTTCACATAGACTACTGACAGTGCGGGCAATTTTAATCTAACATGCCCGTCGGAAATCTGACAAGATCGGTGTAATGCTCGTTTCCGTTCTCTGCCTGATTTTACTGTGCATTGAAGTCAATGGGCTTTGTGTAAAATTGCCGTTTCACCCAAACCTCTGGGTTTCCTGCCTTGCAACTTAGGTTAATATTACCCCCCAACTGTGAAGCCACATAGGGAAGATAATGCAGGGATGTGGAGTCGTCTTGAGTCAGCACCGTCAGCAGTTTAAAGGGATAAACTAGAATGGGGCAGGAAGGTGAGGCAAATGCCGAAATAGTAACTTTAAAAAAAAAACATTTGTATGGGCATCATCGTTAACTGCGCTAACATGCATGGATTTTCCCATCTACCTCCATCCTCCTCACCAATAAAATTGTTCTGAGATTTTTCTGTGTTGGTCCTGATCCTCTTTATAGGTGCAGCAGAATATTATGATTATGACTATTATGACACTCCAACAGTCTTGAAGGTCCCAGAGTTTTCAAGTTATATGAAAGGGCCATATAGTTTTTTTCACTTTACTTTTGGCTCCACTTGGAAGATTAGAAGAATTTTATTTCACAACAGAGGCTTATTACAATGTGGAATGAATTATCACGTGGCTACTGAAGCATGTCAATCAAATAGCAAATATATAAGCACTTGAAAAACATTAATGGGTGCAAGAGCAGGGTGGGAAATAGGACTTGGTTGGACTGCTGCAATGGGTATAATGGCCGCCTTCTGTGCTGAACGTTGTATGCTTTTCACTGCCATGCTATGTCCTCTTGACACCCACCTTATTGAACAGTTGTTCAGGGCCCAAATTGCTTTCTTGCGCTCAACATCTTCATCTGCTGGAGAGAAAAGAGTCTACCTGCAACATGTAAGAAGCATGATGCCTCCGAATGAATCTTCCAAACCCCTCTGGGATCTCATCACACGGTTAAACTCTGGCACGCCCATGCTGGTGCTCCAACTGATCGCACCACAGGCCCGACAGTCTGCTTGATGTTTTTTCTCTGTGAAATATTCTGACTCCAAAAGTTTGATTTTCAATAATTAACCCATCAGCTGACTCCAACGACATTTGCAGTAACTGTGTGGGGTTCCACTCTTCTGGGGGTGTAATCGGTAATCACAGCGTGCGCAGGATTATGAAAGTAAGAAATGGTGACTCAGAGGCAGACAAGAAAAACACTTTGCAGACATGTGGTCTAGAAGTCAGTTGAGGATACAGTGTAGCATTTATACCAGTAATAAGAATTTATAGCAGTAGTAGATTTACACTATTAGAATCATAGAAAGTTTGCGGCACAGAAAGAGGCACTTGGCCCATCGTGTCTGCGCCAGCCGAAAAACAAACCACCCAGTCTAATCCCACCTTCCAGCATTTGGTTTGTAGCCCTGAAGGTTATGGCACTTGAGGTACATATCCAGACTCCTTTTGAATGAGTTGAGGGTTTCTGCCTCTACTACCCTTTCAGGAATGAGATCCAGACCCCCACCACCCTCTGGGTGAAAAAAGTTTTCTTCATCTCCCCTCTAATCTTACTACCAGTATTAGTAGGTTCTACCACTATTAGTAGGTTTACACTATTAGTAGTGTTAATACCAGTTGCAGGCTTATACCAGTAGTAGGTTTATACCAGGAACTACACACCCTTAGAATAACATGATGTGGTAATGTTTAATTTTACACCCATGAATAACAAATATCATTCAAATGTTACTGATATGTAATTCTTCTGTTAATTATGAAACCAACATGCAGTAGCAGAGTTTCTGACGGTGACCATAATGAGCATTGCAATGTGTGTGTCCTGGACATGAAGCGGAAAGCTGATTCTTGCACTTCTAGAGAAAAACCACCATTACAAAAACTGCCTGTGAGCCATTGGCACTTTGTACCAAGCTTTGGGGCACTGAATGTTACGTCTTGGGCTGATTCATTCAGTTGCAAGTCTTTGTAGTTTGCACTTCAATATTTAAAAAAAAAAAATGTTTTTTAAAAAATCCTTGTGTGACAGTATTTTACACCAAGCGCACTGTAGTCACCTCTGAATTATTTTTTCATGCTGAAGGCATACTTGAAAGCAAGCAGCGCAGTGAGTAAATCCATTCACATTGGCATCTCCTGATCCTATCTGGAATCCACACAGCAAAAGTGTTTCAACTTAAAACTTAAATATTTTCTTCTAATTCCCAATACTTCACTTTTAACTATTAGGGTGATACGCAATGTTAGCAGAGTAGATGTTGAAAGGCTGTGGTGTATGTCTTGTTTCAGCAGACACTGGATGTAATATTACTTGAACTGCTGGATGCGGGATGTGGTATAGTTTGAATCACCATAATGTGGGATGTGGCCATGGGATGGAAGTGCACTTTGTACTCCTGGTACTTTCTACTGCCAGACGTGGGATATGGTTTGTACCCTTAGACATGGGATTAGCTTTGTTCCGCTAGTTGTGGGATACAGGTTGTATCCCAGCAGTAGGATGTGGGTTGTACCGCCCAAGCGTGGGTTATGGCTTGTACCCTGTCTGTGGATTGATGTTTGTACTTGCTTACGTTCGATAATTTGTACCCTAGTCATAGGGTTCAGCTTGTACCTCCAAAGACACAAGAAACAGGAGTAGGAGTAGACCATATGGCCCGTCAAGCCTGCTCCACCATTCAATACAATCGTGGCTGATCTTGGGCTTCAACTCCATTTTCCTGCCCGCTCCCCATATCCCATGATTCCCCGAGAGACCAAAAATCTGTCTATCACAGCCTTAAATGTATTTAATGATGGAGCATCCACAACCTTCTGGTGTAGAGAATTCCAAAGATTCACAACACTTTGAGTGAAGTAATTTCTCCTCACCTCTGTCCTAACTGATCAGCCCCTTATCGTGAGACACTGTCCCCGTGTTTTAGATTCCCCGACCAGTGGAAACAATCTCTCATCATCTATCCTATCTAGCCCTTTCAGAATATTGTATGTTTCAATGAAATCGCCTCTCATTCTTCTAAATTCCAGAGAATATAGTCCCAGTTTACTCAGCTTCTCATCCCAGGAACCAATTTAGTGAACCTTCACTGTACCACCTCCAATGCAAGTATATCCTTTCTTAAATGTGGAGACTAAAACTGCACACAATACTCCAGGTGTGGTCTCACCAAAACCCTGCACCACTGTAGCAAGACTTCTTTATTCCTGTATACTAATCCCCTTGCAATAAAGGCCAACATGCCATTTGCCTTTGTAATTGCTTGCAGTACCTGCATGCTAACTTTTTGCATTCCTTGTGTGAGCACACCCAAGTCTCTTTGAACAGCAATACTTACAAGTTTCACACTTTTAAAAAAGTTCTGCTTTTCTATTCTTACAACCAAAGTGACTAACTTCACACTTCCTTACATTGTACTCTATCTGCCATCTTGTTGCCCACTCACTTAACCTGTCTATATCTCTTTGCAGCCTCTCTCTATCCTCCCTACAGCTTACCTTTCCATCTACCTTTGTATCATTAATCTGTATCTTCATCTAAGTTATTGATATAGATTGTAAGTATCTGAGGCCCCAGCATTGATCCTTTTGGCACCCCACTATACACTGCCTGCCAACTTGAAAATGCTCCATTTATGCCCACTCTGTGCTTCCTGTCTGTTAATCAATCTTCTATTCATGCTAATATATTACCATCAACTCCATGAGCCCTTATCTTGCCTATTAACCTTTTGTGTGACACCTTATCAAATGCCTTTTGGAGAGCCAGATGGACTACATCTACTGGTTCCCCTTTATCTGCCCTACTAGTTACATACTCAAAAAACTAATAAATTTGTCAAACAGGATTTCCCTTTGGTAAAACCATGTTGACTTATTCTAATCATACTGTGCTTTTCTAAGTGCACTGCTGAGACTTCCTTAATAATAGTGTCTAGCATTTCCCCAATGACTGATGTTAGGCTAAGTGGCCTGTAGTTCCCTGTTTTCTTTTTCCCTCCTTTCTTGAAAAGCGGTATAACATTTGCCAACTTCCAGACTGATGGGACCATTCCCGAATCTAAGGAATTTTGGAAAACCATAACTAGTGCATTCACTATCTCCACAGCTATCTCTTTTAGAACCCTAGGGCTTGGCCATCAGGTTCTGGGGATTTGTCGGATTTTAGTCCCTTAAGTTTCTCCAATGCTTTTTCTCTGCTGATATTAATTTTCTAATTTCCTTAATTTCCTCACTTTTGAGCCCCTATTTATGGTATGAAACTTATGTCTTCTATTGAGAAGACAGACACAAAATATTTGTTCAAGAGGTGTTATTATTTGTATCCTGATTAAAGGATATGATTCATACTTAAATTATGAGGCTGTTCATAACTTCCTTGCTACTTCAATCCATCTTGCCTTCTTCAATCCAGTATTTTTTGTCTCTACAATGTGCATTTTTCTCATCTCTGATAACATCCCTCTTGTTTTGCTATTGTGAATTCAGGGGTTGATTTTATTCCAGAAGCAATTTTGCAATAGTGGAAGCTGTCCAATATAAATGAATGGCGGGTTCTTCCCTGCCACCAAAACCGTGCCCCCCTCCCCGGCCCCACCCACTTCTTTCACTCTCTCTCCTATTGCCAATTCCTTGCTCTCTTCCCTAAGACCATTGACCCGATTAACAATAGATTTAAAACTGCTGGATATCAAGTTTTGGGTCTTGGTATAAAGAAGCTCTAATGGTCAATGTGATTAGAATTGCTTGTTTGAAGAAGTGTTGTATTTTAGTTAACTGTGTGTTGAGAGAAAGGTACCAGAAGAACATACAAGTGAGGAACGCAGCTCATTCACCTTAATCTTTATAACAAAATGATTTTGCCACTTGGGAAACCCGAGGCCCGCATTGGGATTAAACTATTTCTTGTTACTGCCTGCTGAGCATTTCAGTTTGTCTGGGAATGAGTTTGTGGCTTAATAGATTCATGTGAAACTTTCAGTTGTTGTTCCTTGTGGCTAATGGTGGTTCAGATTCCCATTGATGTCATCTTGCAATTACTATTATTGGGATGATCTGACCCTTTCATTAAATGGACTGAGCAAGGGACTGATGACTCACTCGTTTGTATATGCACTGAGTTTTTAAGTGGGGCCCTCAGATACACATTTTTTGGGGGAATAAGTTGAAAATTCTGCAAATCTGAAATTAAAATGTTGGAAATATATTGCAGGTCTGTCACCATCTGAAAAGTAAAAAGGTCAGTGTTTTGATATTTCAAGTATGAACTTGTGGCCAGTTCTTGTAAAGAATCTACCCCGAAACATTAATCTAGAGGGCTGATTGTAACTCTACTTGCTTAGCAAGAACTGGCTGGATGGGCAGTACAATTCGTCCAATTTTTACTTGCTGGAAAGCCGTATCTCCTGAGGAAATAGCAAGAATGCCTTCTTTATGCATGTATCTCCACTCCTGATGACATCATCGGGACCCAACTGCAATTTTAACTCAAGTCCAAGTGGGTCTCACCAGGAAAATTTAGGGCACCATACCCTGGACTCCACAGTTCCCCAAAACTCACCCTCCCACCAACTTCCTGAATGCAAAATCCCACTGAGACGCCCTTCGGAACGGGAACGTGACGGTGCTCCCCAACCTGTGTTGGTGGGTGGCATCTGGGCTGCACAATTTCCTGCTAACTTCCCACCCGACAAGGGATGGGATGTAGACTGGCTACGTTTCAATGAGGCCCAGTCGTTAACACAGCATGGGTCGCATTCCTGCAGCAGCAAGTAAGTTTCCAACTCAACTCAGCCCCACCCGTCTGAGAGGTCAAATTCAGGGAGAAACTGTTCTGTTTCCAGATGCTGATGGCACTAATGAGCATTTACTGAATTTTCTGTTTCCATCAGACTCCCATCAGGATTTAACATATGAAACATGTCATCACTTGCACGAACGTGTACACGTGGAAACAAAATGTCAAAGGTCAACTGCATTTTCTTGATCTTAACAAGTCAAAAAGCTAGACAATCAGCAGCAGCTGCAGTGTTATCGACAGCACCTAATCAAAGTCCCAGCGCATTCAGCTTCTACACTCTAAAACGCATTGCACCCGTAATAAGTTTGACTTTTATTTACATAAAGCCATCCTCTTCACCTCCCTCTCTGCCTCCCAACAGCAGATTCTGTTCCGGCCACCCCCATGAGTTGATTGATTGGTGAATATCAAAGAGCAACTGTTGATGAAATATTTCACTCAGCAGTAATTTTCCCATCTGCCTTTCATCCACACACATTTGTTTAATTGGCCTTGAAGTGTTCATAGACTTTCCAAGCATGGAGCCATACTATCCATTCTCAAATATTGGACCTGCACATTGTCTGGAGATTTGGCAGGTACAATATATAAGGAGGGTAGGTTATACCTCTGCATCTAATTGCACCCATTGATCATGTGCACTGCATTCATGGGTGCAGTGTGGGCAAAGTATGCTGTGATTGTCAATGTAGAAACCTAGATATATCTGGAGGTGTTGTTCTCATCCCCATTTGCAGAGGAGCCCTCCTCACTCACCAACCCCAATGTGAAATCCTGACTAAATCTCACTTTTCTTTTCCTTTTTTTTACCATCTCCTATAATATCAGATGAAAATTTCTTACCTGTTTGGGACCAGGTTTACAGGCAATGAACAAGAAACAGTAATCAAATTGAGCACAGATTCAAACTATAATTAGTGTTCTGATCATTGCATGTCCAAAATCTGCACATAGTTGTTTATCTTCATTTTTCTTTCCACGCCCCCATCCCCCCCCCCTCACCCACCCCCACCCCCCCCCCCACTGCCCTATGCACAGTAACAAGAAAAGTTCAAATCACCATGTTAACATGTCAAAAGGCTTGTTCTATTCATACATATTCATTGAGTTATACACCAAAATAGATAGAAGTTGCAATACGATAAGCAGGCAGTTCGGCCCAACCAGTTGTCTGCAGCCCACCCTCCATGTGAATAAATAGTTCTGATCATATTTCTCCACCCTGTTCCCATATCCTTTTAACCCCGTTTTCCTTCATCCACCTATCTAATCTAATCTAATCTAATCGAATCTGGAATATTAACTCTGCCTCGAGCACTAACCCTGGAAATTAATTCCACAACTTCATAACTTTCTGCAAAACAAAGTTCTTCCTGCCCTCAATTCTAAATTTCTTTCACTTAATCTTGTATCTCTGACCCCTCTTTCTTCACCCATCAGCTACTAGAAACAGTTACAAGGCTAATTGCATGATTTTTGAATTTTAAAAAACTTTATTTTTATTTGCTTGTAACCCATTGCAGCAATTTAAGGTCATTATTGTCTATCTTGTCAAAAGGGTTTAGGTTTATGGAGTAAATTCTCTGCTATAAATGGTTTTAATTACTACTTTCCCTCCCTTTCAACCTGACCATCCCTGGAGATTTTTTTTTAAATCACAGGAAGTTTTAATGTGTGTGGAATCAATTACTATTCATGGGGAGGAGAAAGGAAGAAAGACCTTGCTTTTATATAAAGCCTTTAATGGGGCTGAATTTTCAAAATGGGTTCGGGAACATTTCCGGGTCCCGACCCCGTGCCTCAGCTGCGCCGCCAAAGCAACACAATCTTTAAATGTTAATGCCCTAATTGGGCAGAAGGCGAGCTCGGCTGAGCGGCTGCAGGAGGCAGGAGCTACCTGCAGCGCATGAATGGCAAAGGCGGGCAGCAGCCATGATGGGGCCTCCCACTGCCTTGCCGCAGGCTTCTTGGAGGGCCAGCAGAATAAAGAGGTGTGGCAGCGCTTCCAAAATAAATAAAATTGACCTGCGCTTGGCACGGGTGCAAGATCGCCGTGGGCCCAAAACATTTCATCTTCCAACAATAAAGTTTGCCCTCTTCCTGCTGTGAACCCGACAGCTGTGCACTAGCGTGCACCAGATTGGTTGGGCTTAGTGAAATCCTAATTGAAAGTTGCAGAGCAGAACCCACCCCCCTCCCCTGGCCTCTTAATGAGCTCCTCCATGAGCATAATGGGCCCTTAATTGGAGGCAGGCAGATTCCCCATTCCCTCCTCCCCACCCCAGCCCTCACATTGAAAATTGCGGACTATCCCAGAGGCACGGGCTCCAGGGGTGACCTCTGGGACCGCAATTTTTAAATTGCATCTGCACCCGGTCCCAACCCCGCCAGCATTTGAAAATCTGGCCCATGATGTCAGGATATCCCGAAGTGCTTCATAGCTTAACAATAAAGTTTCAAGTAACTTAATGTAGGAAAATGCAGCAGCCAATTTGAGCTCCATGAATTAATAATCAGCTAATCCATTCTAGTGATTTTGGTTTAGGGATAATTATTAGCCAGACGACCTGCTTCCATGGGGTCTTTGACATCCACCTGAGGGGGCAGACAGGGCCTCAGTTAAATGTCTCACTGAAAGACAGCACTTCTGACAGTGCAGCTCTCACTCGACAGCACTGAAGCGCCAATCTTGATTATTGGGCTTTGAGCCACTGGAGTGGGGCTTGAACCCACAACCTTCTGACTCAGAGGCGAGAGTGCTACCAACCGAGCTGTGCCCAAGACAAAAGAGAGAATTCTAATTTGAAAACATTCATATTTTGACTGATCTTGTTGCCCGTAGGCTTGTGTCATGTACACACTGCCAGAAACCTTTGCAATATTTTATTTGCAAAATGTGGAAACTGAAACTAAGGCTACGTAGGTGGGGACTTGTCTTCCAACGTCAGTACTTAGTCCCAAGCTGAGCCCCCACCCCCGCACTGTCCTTACAAGCCACCTGCAGCCAGCTGGAGCATAATCAAAATAGCAGAAACACACACTAATTACAAACTAAAGAGCCTGAAACCACCTCTGTTGTGTCGTAAGTTGCTTTCACATAGTCATGTCTGGTGCTGCTTTTGGGCAGTATCGAGACAATGACATTTCGTGTGTCTCTTGTCCTCTTGATTGGTTTACAGTTGATCTTTCAACAGCTTGACTCGTAACCATTAAATCATCTCAGTACAGCAGCATCATCTGACAATTTGTTTTAATTGAAAACATTTCAATTTCTGGAAATCTGAAATAAAACCCCCAAATTCTGGAAATGCACAGGAAGTCTGTCACTGCCATTTGAGTTAACATTTTGGGTGTACATCCTTGATCATTTCTTGTTAATTCAATGTTCTAATGAGAGGGCCTACACTCAAATATTGGCCTTTATTTCTTTTTTGGATGATTGAAATGCTTCTTCAATTTCTTTATATTTTGTCTTGTTTCAAGTAAAATCTATGACCTTTTGCACATATGGTAAGGTGCAAAAATGTGAGACACAACCATATGTCAAGAATAGGGGTGTGGATTTTGGGGACAACTCCAGGAGTTGGAGTGTGGCAATAGGAGAATGCCACAGCGACGCAACCCATGCCTAAGACATTTTGTGGAGGATTACGTCATTCTCATCCCTCTCTTCCACCCAGCTACCCCACCATCACAGTAGCTGAACTAATGACATTAATGACACTCCCACTTCCCTGTCTGAGCTCCATCTATACATAAACTTTGCGTTAAGGGATTCCATGCCTTATTTTGTATTTACTTGTCTAAACATGCTCTTCCAATTTTACATACATAGGGCTATTTAAAGTTTACAGCACAGTAACAGGCCATTCAGCCCAACGGGTCTATGCTGGTGTTTATGCTCCTCATGAGCCTCCTGCCACCTTACTTCACCTAACCCTATCAACGTACACTTCTGTTCCTTTCTCCCTCATGCTAATTTAGTTGCCCTTAAATCCATTTATGCTATTTGTCCCAGCCACTCCAGATGGGAACAAGTTCCACATTCTAACTGCATTTTCCCAACCTGCCCTGCAGGTGGCGTCCCTTGCTTCTTTATTGTTCCACAGTTATGTTTGCCCTTGGTACCTCACCCAAAGGCCACTCTGTGTGGACCTAGGTGGTGAGTGAGTGTCAGCAGATGGTTATGATGTGGGGTATCAGGACCAATGCTGGCTTCTCAGCCAACATCTATATGAATGCACTTCCAGCAGAGGCCACTAGATGGCAAGCAGGAGCAGCTTGGCTGATATAGTCCCTCCCTCGACTCTTTTTTTCCATCCCTTCCACAAAGCTCAGATATTTTAAGCCATCAACGCAGCTGAATCAGCCAACTTTAGAACTTCTGGATTTGTATTGTTCGTATTGTACCAACTAGCACTTATTTTAATCAGAGATTTCAATTGACGGAGACTATTTGGACAATCTTCCCTGTCTTAAAGCTACCCCACCCCCTCCTCCCCCTTCACCAGAGCGAGATACCCCCCCCCCCCCACTTCCCCTTATCTTTTCCCATAATCTTTCATATTTTTATTTGTGTTTATCTAATTCCACCTTCAATGTCGTTATCGACTAGGCTTTAATGACCACTTGCAATAATGTATTCCATTTTTATTCCATTAAAATACAATACTTTTTTTAATGTAGCCTCATTGCCCCTAATGAGAGGGAATATAGTGACTATTTATAGGATTGCACAGTGGGAAACCCCAGTGAATCTCTTGTAGGTTTACTGACAGAAACTCACATTCGTAAACTGTCTGTTCGTCTTCACACAGTGAGATACTGATCTGAGCAAGAATAGAAAATAAACATATTGGAACATAAAAGCAAAATACTGCGGATGCTGGAAATCTGAAATAAAAACAAGAAATGCTGGAAATACTCAGCAGGTCTGGCAGCATCTGTGGAGAGAGAAGCAGAGTTAACATTTCGGGTCAGTGACCCTTCTTTGGAACTCCTTCTTCGGGGTTCCGAAGAAGGGTCACTGACCCGAAACGTTAACTCTGCTTCTCTCTCCACAGATGCTGCCAGACCTGCTGAGCATTTCCAGCATTTCTTGTTTTTATATTGGAACATAATCTTTAGAAAAGGTAAGAAATACATTGGGGTGCCAGTATTGGTAAAAGATGGAATGTGTGCTGTAGAGATGGTTAATGTAGCCAAGAACGGGGTACAAAGTAGGGGTAATAAAGGTCTTATTACAGTAATATTACAGACCTCCAAATTTTGGGAAGAAAATGGAAAGTGCAATCAGATTAGGGAGGTGAGTAGGAATAACAAAATTACTGCTCTGGAAAATTTTAATTATTCACTTATCGATTGGGACAGAGAGAGAGTAAATGGAGAAAAGGGAATAAAATTACTAAAATGTATACGGGACTCCTTTCTCAAGCAATATGTTAATTGGCCTACAAGAGTAGCAGCATTACTAGACTTGATTGAGTAATGAAATATATCGGGTAGATGAGCTAAATGCCAGCGCCTTGGGACTAATGACCACAATTTGATAAAGATCCAACTAGCACAGGCAAAGGCAGTAGATAAACTAGAATACCAGATTGGATTAAGAACATCAGAGGATTGTCAGCTCTGGCGATTGCAGCACTCTCTCAGTATAGGGTTGGAGGTTGTCCTTAAACCCTAGTGTGGAGCTTGAATTCACAACCCTCTGATTCAGGGGCACCACCTGAGCTAAACTGAGAATATACATTGTCAGTGGAAGAAGTGAGCTTGAAGTTCTTTTCCTGTTCTGCAGTTTCTTATGTTGCCTACATTGTTGGAGTCATTGCATTAAAACAGTCGTTCAAGTGGCAATGTTAGATCCTGTCTTACAGCAACCATCAAGTCATCTATTGTTTGCTTCAACGTAATCCTTTAAGTAGGCAAAACACCTAAGTTAACAAAAAATACAAACCATTTATTATATCTGTCTGAGCACATCTGAGCGATGCACCCAACCTCTTGAGTGATAACAGCATATTTTCCAGATCCACCCTCAAAAACTATGACACTTTAACTCCTTTAAAGTATGTTGGCTATCTGTGTTTGTGTGCATAGAGAGATTTTATATTCTGTAAAGTGAGCTCTGTGAAGCAGGTATGTCACTTCATAAATCGTGCAGTATTTATGCTGGGAAATGGATGAAAGAAACTCCTGCTCTGTGCCCAGTCTGTGTCAATAATTCTAAATGGCAGTGGATTAATCTGCAAGGCCATATTGTCAGTATAATGATACTGGGAAGAGTATGGAATTAAGGCAACAAGTATTTCCACTATTGTGCCACATTGCAGGTAATACTTGATTAAAATCATACTTTGTGCTTTATGTATAGTGCAGCAAAATGACAGCAAAGTTACCTTTGGGGATTAATGTACTTTTGCGAATATATATTTTCCTTTACTTTCTAACTTGTATTGAATCAGGTCACTGAGTGTTTATAGTCTAAACTATAAACTAGGTGATATTGTGCCAACAGTGGTATATTATATCTTTTAAACACTGTAGGCAAGATAAATTATAAGCCCCTGAGCAAGTAAAACTAACTCACTAATTCAGTGATAGTAGTGTAATCTCTTGTTTGTATTAATACATATTTATTGCATTTTTGAAAGTTTGCATTCATGTCTATATTTTATGAAAACATTGTATATTTAATTACATGGTGTACGCAGGAGGAGAACATTGGAATACTGAGGTTTCTCATGATGGTTGTATTTCTGCTCGGAGTAATGTAACAAGGGGGCATAAGCTTAAAATGAGAGCTGGGCCATTCAGGGACAATGTCAGGAAGCACTTCTTCACACAAAGTGTAGTGGAAACCTGAAACACTCTCTCTCTCCCAAAATGCTGTTGAGGCTGGGGTCAATTGAAAATTTCAAAAACATTATTGATAGATTTTTGTTAGGCAAGGGTGAATCGAGAAAGGAGGGGAGAACATTTTAATTGCTATAGATTTATAAAGATATGACAGTGATTGTCTGACCTGAAGCTAAAAAGGTGTACGATCAATGCTGTGATATAACAAAGGTGTGCTTTTTCTGTAGATTGTCTTTGTTTAGATACTTTGTGTATCAGGTTTTGTTGAACTGTGGGCATTTATGAAGGAATTGAAATAATCCTTTTCAATGCCATACATTGGGTTCCTATGTAATAGCCAAGATATTGAGTGTTGGGTAGTTTATTTAATGTGCTGTTGCAGCTGTTGACATTAGTTGGAGTCCATAAGGAGGGTAGGGATTCTTTTTCACACATGAAATTATATGTTCTGTTTTCCATCAAATCATCTTAAGCAGTCTCGTTGTGGTTGACATAAGACCTCATTATTGCACTCTACCTGCCAACTCCTCTGCTGCCTTCCCATTGCCAATCATTGTGGTCGTCTTATGTACAGACACATCATCTCACTTTCAGTCTTCCAGGTGTTCTTCTCACACCTAGGGGCTGAATTTTAGGGTTCGGATGCGCCGTCCCTGAGCCCCCACGCTATTACGTGCGGGGGGCTCTTTTAAATAGAGGGGGCGGAGAGGCCGCCCCGATGACATAGAGGAGGCAGCCTCTGCGTCCCCGGCAACGGCGTCCGGCGCCACCGCACAGGCAACTGCGCCATTTTTAAAGGCTCGCACAAATAAGTTTAATTTTTAAAGGGTGTAAAATAAAAGATTTTTAATACGTTGAAAGATAAGTGATGGAGGCCCTTCCCCAACCCCCTCCCCCCCTGGTCATTTCAGGCAATGAAATGACCATCAGTTGCTTGTTCCAATACCCGAACTTTCCCCCCCAACCTCCAATCTTTTGCCCTTCAACCCCTTCCCACATCCCCACATCCAATAAAAATTGATTTACCCGCTCCTCCACCCCTCCCGTCCTGTAAATTTTATTCTTCCCCCCCCCCCCCCCCCACCAGGTTCTCGCCCAGAACTCTGTATGGAGTTCCGAAGGCGCTCGGAGCATGAACAGCGGCCGTAATATTAGAGTGGGACGGCTGCCGCCTACAGGTAAGTTTATTTAAATATTTTACATGTTCATTTACATATGCTGATGAAGGGCCCACTGCCTGGCGGCGGGGGGGGCCACACAGAGGTCCTGCTATTACCGGTAATATGCGGCGGGCCCTTCTCGACTGTGCGAGTCGAGGCGGGCCTATCCCCGCAGCATTTTACTGGTCCCCGCGCCACGACCTGCAGCGTCGAGGGGGCTGGTAAAATTCAGCCCCTAGAACCCATTCAGTCTTCCTCCAAGAATAGTAAGCTTCCGCCATGGTATTAGAATGTGGATCTTGCTACCATAGCATAGCTGCATTTAACTACATGCAGGAGAAAGGAATGGAAGGATATGTTGATAGGATGAGATGAAGTAAGGTGGGAGGAGGTTCGTGTAGAGCATAAACATTGGGACAGATTAATTGGGCTGAGTGGCCTATTTAATTCTATTTAATACAGTGCATATGCCCTGTTGAATGTAGTCTTCTCAATCTAACATGCTCTGTTGCTGCACACAAAACTGCTCAATTTCATCAATTAGCTGTCCCAGTTTGTACCCACCATTCACCCTTACACAGTGCCAATGTTGGAATCTAGTTCACAGCACCATACAGAAGTATCCAGTGGACCCTAATACTTGAATTTTCCTATTACAGTAGCATCTTTGGGGATGTGAAAGGAGAAAGATGTAGGCTGGACTGCCAATGATGTGGGTAGATGAGGAAACCAGCAGAAATTCTGGAAGAGATTGTCTTTTGACAAGCAAGTGGTTGTCCGCTTCATGCTGATGCTTTTCCTCTCATTGATCCCCTTGATGTTCGTGGGAGTCACAGGGCCATACGGCTGAATCCCTGGACCTTTGGAAATTCTGCTACTTTGTAAAGTTGCACTGGCTTGTCATCTTCTCATGCCAAGATGAAATAGCTTGTCTTAGCAAACGATGCATCATTATGATGCAGAAAGTTTCATGCAAGGCTTTTGTCGGATGAATGCATTAAGGATGTGGGTAAAAAAAATTGAGTAACATATGAGGGTGGCTAAGGCAAACTATTAAAGCAGTTTAGTCTCTCCTCCCCAATACATTATTGTAAGGGGCAGACATGTTAAGTACAATGCATTCTTGGAAAGTGGCCTTGGCTGACCTGGTAAACTCATTAAACTATTTATAGCATAAAAGCAAAATACTACGGATGCTGGAAATCTGAAATAAAAACAAGAAATGCTGGAACCACTCAGCAGGTCTGGCAGCATCTGTGAAAAGAGAAGCAGAGTTAACGTTTCAGGTCAGTGACCCTTCTTCGGAATTTATAGCACTGCCTAGCCGAATAGTGAGAGAGGGGGAATGGTTGTGGATTTGACAGTCTCATGCCGTTTTCTCTTGAGCAACTCTCCTTGGCGGCTCTGTGATGCATATTGGCAAAGAGTATTTCCCTCCTCAGCCATAATTCCTGCAGGAATCCATCCATCTTCAGCCAGAAGTGCCGAGTGGATGATCCATCTTGGCCTCCTCCCGTACTCAGCATCACAGATGCCAGTCTTCAGCCAATTCGATTCACTCCATGTAATATCAAAAAATGGCTGAAGGCACTAGATACTACAAAAGCTATGGGCCCTGACAACATTACGGCAATAGTACTGAAGACTTGTGTGCCAAAACTGGCTGTGCCCCGAGCCAAGATGTTCCAGTGCACCTATAACACTGGCATCTACCCGGCAATGTGGAAAATTGCACAGGTATGTCCTGTCAACAAAAAGCAGGACAAATCTAACCCGGCCAATTACCGCCCCATCAGTCTACTTCTGATCATTAGCAAAGTGATGGAAGGGATCGTCGACAGTGCTATTAAACGGCACTTGCTCTGCAATAACCTGCTCACTGACGCTCAGTTTGGGTTCCACCAGGGCCACTCAGCTCCTGACCTCATTACAGCCTTGGTCCAAACATGGACAAAAAGAGCTGAACTCCAGAGGTGAGGTGAGAGTGACTGGCCTTGACATCAAGGCAGCATTTGACCGCGAATGGCATCAAGGAGCCCTAGCAAAACTGCAGACAATGGGAATCGGGGAAAACTCTCCACTGGTTGGAGTCATGCCTAGCTCAAAGGAAGATGGTTGTGGTTGTTGAAGGTCAATCATCCCAGGGCATCACTGCAGGAGTTCCTCAGGGTAGTGTCCTAGGCCAACCATCTTCAGCTGCTTCATCAATGACCTTCCTTCCATCATAAGGTCAGAAGTGGGGATGTTCGCTGATGATTGTACAATGTTTAGCACTATTTGTGACTCCTCAGATACTGAAGAAGTCCATGTCCATATGCAGCAAGACCTGGACAACATCCAGGTTTGGGCTGATAAGTGACAAGTAACATTCGCGCCACACAAGTGCCAGGCAATGACCCTCTCAAACAAGAGAGAATCTTACCATCTCCCCTTGGCATTATCATCACCGAATCCCTCACTATCAACATCCTGGGGTTACCATTGACCAGAAACTGAACTGGAGTAGCCATATAAATACTGTCTACAAGAGCAGCTCAGAGGCTGAGAATTCTGCGGTGAGTCACCTCCTGTCCCCCCAATGCCTGTTCACCATCTACAAGGCACAAGTCAGGAGTGTGATGGAATACTCTCCACTTGCCTGGATGAGTGCAGCTCCAATAACGATCAAGAAGCTCGACACCATGCAGGACAAAGCAGCCTGCCTGATTGGCACCCCATCCACCACCTTAAACATTCACTCCCTCCACCAAAGACGCACAGTGGCAACAGTGTGGACGATACAAGATGCACTGCAGCAACTCACCAAGGCTCCTTCCACAGCACCTACAAACCTGCGACCTCTACCACCTAGAAGGACAAGGGCCGCAGATGCACGGTAAGATCACCACCTGGAAGTTCCCCTCCAAGTCACACACCATCCTGACTTGGAACTATATCGCCGTTCCTTCGCTGTCGCTGGTTCAAAATCCTGGAACTCCCTTCTGAACAGCACTGTGGGTGTACCTACCCCACATGGACTGCAGCGGTTCAAGAAGGCAGCTCACCATCACCTTCTCGAGGGCAATTAGAGATGGGCCACAAATGTTGGCCTGGCCAGCGACGCCCACATCTCCCAAACGAATAAAAAAAGAATATTATTTCATAAAAGAACCTGGAGGCACTCTTCCATCCTGGCAACCATTCTGCAATTCAGATCTCCGTTTTCTGAACAAAAGTACTTCCATGAGCCCAATTCCAAAAATTACAGCTGTCATCATATTGGGTGTTTTCTACCCTATATTGTCCGATCAGTACCACCAGGCTTGGGAAAGAAAAAGGGGTTAAAGTCACTGACTTCTTATTAAAACAAAAGGGAGGGGAAGAGGTGAAAAGAAAGAGTTTAGAAAATAATTTAAGGACTCTGATCAGTGCTGTAGGCTGAAGTTTATTCAAAGTGAGGATACTGTTAGCTGGGATATCCAACCTTGCCGTACCATTTTTCCAGAGTCAGAGTTATTAATCATCTTTGGCTTAGAAGTTTTGGAAATAGTCGATGGTAGTGGGCGTGCCACTTTACATTATCTCACAGCTCTGTACAAAAATTATCCATAGAATTGTTAAAATATACTTCACACAGACTTTGAAAATGCTTCAGAAATGCAAAATCTGTTGTACTGTATGGATCTACTGGAAATGCACATTCCAAATGTATTTGTAGGGAAGTCAATGAATAAAAAAAAAGTTATCACACTTGCAACTGCAGCTGTTGGCAGTAATGCTGGGTTACGTGCTGCCTTGCTGACTCTCAACAGCTGGAACATTGCATAATTTATGCTTTTATTGTGCCAACTTTCCAGCAAGAATGAGATGTATTGAATAAAGGGGTATTTATTTTTCCATATCCATTAATGTTAAAGGGGAAAGAGGTTTGTGTTAATATAAAATAGTAAAATAAACATTATACTTAAGGCAAGTTTTTTTGGTAAAAGTAGCGAAGAGTAGCTATATAAAGCCCTGGTTAGACCACACCTAGTTTACTGTGGGTTGTTCTGAACACCGCATCTAAGGAAGGATATATTGGCCTTGGAGGGAATGCAGTGTAGATTATAACAAAATGATACCTGGACTCCAAGGGTTAAATTATGAGGAGAGATGTTCAAGATATTAAGGGAACTGATAGGCTAGATGGAGAGAAACTATTTCCGCTGGTTGAGGAGTCCAGCACTATGAGGCAAAGTCTAAAAATTAGGGCCTGACCTTTCAGGAGTGAAAGTCGGAAACATTTTTTCACGCAAAGGGTGGTAGAAGTTTGGAACTCTCTTCTGCAAATGGCAGTTGATAGGTCAATTATTCATTTTAAATCTGAGATTGATAAATGTTTGTTAACCAAAGGTTTTAAGGGATATGGGGCAAAGACAGGTATATGGAGTTAGGCCGCAGATCAGCCATGACCTTACTGAATGGTGGGCAGGTTTAAGGGGCTAAATGGCCTCCACCTGTTCCTGTTTTCTTATGAACAAAGGAAAATGTATCCTAAGGGTTCCTTTGTCATCCTGGGCAGCGATGCACAATTGGAGACCTTGAATTCTTTAGAGACCCCAAACAATTTCAGAAGAAGGTTGTGTGGCCAGTGTGTATTGAGCATGTTTATTTTTAATAATGGGTTCTCTGTGTGTTGGTAATGCTAGCAAGGCTGCATTTATTGCCCATCCTGGTGGGCTTTCTTCATAATGTGTCTGTGTACAACTGGTGGACTTTCTAGGCCACCTCAGAAGACAGAGGGTCTGATTTTTAACTCACTCAAAACCCATTCACTTAGAGTTAAAATCAGGCCATAGGATCAGCCATGACTGGAATCATGTGTAGGCTGGACCAGTTAGGCATGGCACGTTCCCTTCCCTGAAGGACATTAGTGAACCAGTTGGGATTACATGCCAATCCCGTAGCTGTCATGGTCATATTATTTTGGTGGCAGCTCATAAATGATCAGATTCATTGAACTGAATTTCTCAACTTGCCCTGTTGTGATTTGAAGTCGCAATTTCCATGTTGCTAGTTCAACACCCTGACAGTGCTGTACCCTATGATTTTCTTTTCATTCGCTCATGGGATGTGAGCACCACTGGCAAGGTCAGGATTTATTGCCCATCCCTAACTGCCTTTGAGAAGGTGGTGGTGAGCTGCCTTCTTGAACTGCTGCAGTCCATGTGGTGTAGGTACACCCACAATGTTAGGAAGGGAGTTCCAGGATTTTGACCCAGTGATAGTGAAGGGACGGTGATGTAGTTCCAAGTCAGAATGGTGTGTGACATGGAGAGGAAATTGCAGGTGGTGGTGTTCCCATGTGCCTGCTGCCCTTGTTCTTCTGGGTGGTAGAGGAAGGTACTGTGGAAGGAACCTTGGTAAGTTGCTGCAGTGCATCTTGTAGATGATACATACTGCTGCCACTGTGCGCAGTGATGAAGGGGGTCAATGTTTAAGGTGGTGCCCATCAAGCAGCCTGCTTTGTCCTGGATGGTGTCGAACCTCTTGAGTGTATTGAAGCTGCTTTCATCCAGGCAAGTGGGAAGTATTTGATCACACTCCCGGCTTGTGCCTTGATAATGGTGGACAGGCTTTGGGGAGTCAGGATGTGAGATACTCGCCTTAGAATTCCCAGCCTATGACTCTGACTTTATTCCTATTATAACTGCCTGCTGGTGCATCATCTGCTGACTAAAGGCAGCTCCAATTCACATCATTATCAGCTCAGGCTGTTTGACTGGAGCCCAGTGGCACAATGTTAGACTGCTGCCAACCTTAGGCAGGTCTCAACACGATTGAAGCTGCTTTAGATTTGGGGCTTCATACTGAGATGGTTAAAGTGCTTGGAATAAAAATACAGCGTGACAGTCCTAGTATAACAATTTCCTGTGTGTTCCTGTGGAAGAATATGATGTGTTGATTTAAATTCTTTTGGGGTCTTATTTTTTTCTTCCCTGGTTCTTTTAACACTTGGAGGAGGGCAGCTCTTTAGGTTATATTTCAAAACAATAGAACTTTACTGTTTACATCACTCATTGCTCTCTGACAAAGTTTGAAGCTGTATCAATGTCTATCTACACATAGATTCAGGTAATTGCTCAACCTGCACAGCAGGTGGCTCTTTACATGAAATTTGTTAACTGCTTCAGGGTAGCAATACACCAATTCACCTAGGATTGGGTCATATTTACACTGCACATGTTCAGGAAGGTTCTATTGATATTCATGGTGGTGAAAGGTACAATTCACACAGGGTGTGACTGTTCTTTTAATTGATGTGTGTATCTGCAGTGCCTGTGGAAGAGTCTGTCACTCTAGAATTGGCCTTTATAGCCACTCCAGGCGCTGCTTCACAAACCACTGACCACCTCCAGGCGCTTAACCATTGTCTCTCGAGACAAGGAGGCCAAAGAAAGTTGCTAAGTTAATAGTCTTTGGTTGTTCTGCATTAAAAAGAAATCTGAGGATGGATGCATTCATTTTGATCTCTTTCTCCCCTGCATCTCCATCCATAACTGGAATCTCTATTGCTGTGCCTTTGTAGTTACACTAGTGTGATATCAACTTCAGACAGTGTGAAGTCGATTTGGAGTGTTTAGGCCAGCATGGTTTACAGTCTCAGGTTTGTGCAATCAGTGGCTAGGTTTTCACTCCAGCACAAGCTTACGACAAATGGATATACTGTACCTGACCAAGTGTCAGAAACCACATCATCAAACTATGTATTGTGGTTTGGGGAACAAGAGGCAAAGTGTGGCTAAGTATGAATAAGGTTCAGATTTCTAAGTGGCAATCATTTTGCAACTGGAAATATAAATCATAGTTCTGAACAATATTGCTCAATTAATCTGGGTGGTTATTGTGAGCATGGAGGTCACTTTCTACCATGTGAGATGCATGAAATCTCACTCCAGGAATGACTGGAATATGGTTTTGAGATTTCTTAAAATGGCGTTCTCCTCACAGCTTGGTTTGGTTTGCTCGTTGAGTCATGTTGCTAGCCAGCATTTTTAACCCCCGACTCGATTGAATGATGTAAACTGTCTGATTCTTTCCACTTCAGCTGTGATTAACAGTGAACTCAGTATCTAGCGGGGTGCTAACAATGAGTAATATTCTCCCATTTTCGCTTCTTTGGTAGAGAGCTATAGCTGAAGCTCGGGGAAGTCAGAATGCATTGATATTTTGGGATTGCTAGCATAGTTGTGCATACACTGGGGAGCAATATCCTGTCCCTTTGTAAAGCAAGAATGAAAGACTGAGGGAGACAGCAATGTTGAAATTTATTTTTCAAATTCAGTCTTTATGTTATGTCATAAAAATGGCACAGGAGTCTCCAGGAACAGGTGAAGGCCAAATAAGTGCATCTGTTTTTCAGAGATCAATCCCACCCATCTACCTACATTCTTACCATATCCCTCAATGCCAGCTCACTGCAGAAACAAATGTCTTAAGTCCAAGGATATTCACTGGTAACTAATTTTATAACTCTATTTCCTACATTACAACTGTGACCTACACTTCAAAAGTACTCCATTCGCTGTAAAGTGCTTTGGGACGCCGAAGATTGGGAAAGGCACTATATAAATGCACGTTATTTTTTATTTTCTTTCTTTATGCCTGTTTGTGTGAAAAAGTTTTCCCTGACTTGGCTTTTAACTCATATGTCTTTAGCCAGTTTGTCTCTCAGTTCCAGCTCCTCTTATCATCCCTCCCCCCTGCCTTCATCCCTCCCCCCTGCTTATTACCATGCAGTGCTGGCCAGAGACTTGCACCTTATCTGGGCTGTAGAATTTTTTTTTCAGATGTAGCATATCTCCCCTAAAAGTAATTGTGTCCATGCCTCTAAACAGGATTTGCACGCTCATCTGTGTTCTTGTTCACATCTATCATTTAGATAGTACTCCTGGCAATCTTCTGCTTAGCATGCAAGAACCTTGCCCCACTCAGTCCGAGCTATTGACTCCAGACTTACAGTGATTAGTTAGAAGGCAAAAGTAGTAGCAGAGCTTTGGGGTGAGGCATTTGTTTTAGCTTCTGGGCTGGGTGATTTTTCGACAGCGATTTCTCCTTTGTTCTAAAATGAGAGTTATGAGTTATACCAATAGTTAGCAGATCATTATCAAGGATTCATGTTGATCCATGGCTCGCCCATGGCTTTCCTTTACCTTACATTTCAGCAGATTTCTGTTTGCAGGGCTCCTGTAAGAAGACTTTGGCTAGTGAGATAGTTGATGCATTCGTTTTAATTTTCCAAAATTCCCTAGATTCGGGGAAGGTTCCGCTAGACTGGAAAATAGTGAATATAACTCCTTTATTCAAAAAGGGAGGGAGACAGAAAGCAGGAAACAACAGGCCAGTTAGCTTAACATCTGTCTTAGGGAAAATGTTGGAAGCTATTATTAAAGATGTTATAGCAGGGCATTTAGAACAATTCAAGGTTATCAGGCAGAGTCAACGTGGTTTTGTGAAAGGGAAATCATGTTTAACCAATTTATTGGAGTTCTTTGAGGGAGTTACATGTGCTGTGGATAAAGGGGAGCCAGTAGATGTACTTAGATTTCCAGAAGGCATTTGATAAGGTGCCACATCAAAGGTTATTGCAAAAAATAAAAGCTCATGGTGTAGGTGGTAACATACTGGCATGGTTAGAAGATTGGTTAGCTAACAGGAAACAGAGAGTAGGCATAAATGGGTCATTTTTTGGTTGGCAAGATGTAATGAGTGGTGTGCCACAGGGATCTGTGCTGGGGCCTCAACTTTTTACAATTTATAGAAGTGACTTAGATGAAGGGACCGAAGGTATGGTTGCTAAATTTGCTGATGACACAAAGATAGTTAGGAAAGTAACTTGTGAAGAGGACATAAGGAGGCTACAAAGGGATGTAGAGAGGTTAAGTGAGTGGGCAAAGACCTGGCAAATGGAGTATAATATGGGAAAGTGTGAAATTGTCTACTTTGGCAGGAAGAATAAAAAAGAAGCATATTATCTAAATGGTGAGAGACTGCAGAGCTCTGAGATGCAGAGGGATCTGGGTGTCCTAGTGCATGAATCGCAAAAGGTTAGTATGCAGGTACAGCACATAATTAGGAAAGCTAATAGAATGTTATCGTTTATCGCGAGGGGAATTAAATACAAAAGTAGGGAGGTTATGCTTCAGCTATACAGGGCATTGGTGAGACCACATCTGGAGGACTGTGTACAGTACTGGTCTGCTTATTTAAGGAAGATGTAAATGTGTTGGAAGCAGTACAGAGAAGGTTTACTGGACTAATAGCTGGAATGGGGGGTGGTGTCTTACGAGGAAAGATTGAACAGGTTAGGCTTGTATCTGCTGGAATTTAGAAGAATAAGAGGCGACTTGATTGAAGCATAGAGGATCCTGAGGGGTCTTGACAGGGTGGATGTGGAAAGGATGTTTCCCCCTGTGGGAGAATCTCAAACTAGGGGTCACTGTTTAAAAATTAGGGACCGCCCATTTAAGACAGAGATGTGGAGAATTTTTTTCTCTGAGTGTCGTGAGTCTTTGGAATTCTGTTCCTCAAAAGGCAGAGGAAACAGAGTCTTTGAATACTTTTAAGGCAGAGGTAGATAGATTCTTGATAAGTAAGGTGGTGGAAGGTAATCAGGGGTAGGTGGAAATGTGGAGTAATCAGTTCAGCCATGAACGTATTGAATGGCGGAGGAGGCTCGAGGGGTCAAGCGGCCTACTCCTGCTCCTAATTCGTGTGTTGGTATGTTCTAGCCAGTGGAAAAAGAACTGCCCACCCCCAGTAATATCCAAAAACCTCAAAGACTCCTTTTTTCTCAATCAATTGTATTGCAGAAAGGAGGCAGAAAAAAGACTTAGGGCATAAGGCAGTTAGCAGCTCCAAGAGACTGTGGTTAGTTGTGAACACATCTCTAATCAGACTTGACTAGCCCAAAGACTCCAGATAATTTTCCAATGTCATTCTTCCTCTGAAACTTGCCAAGGCACATCATAAAAGATAGTCCATGAAACTGACAGCAGGAAAAGACCAACTGGTCCATCAAGTCTGCTCCACACCATGATGGGCAGACCAACATGACTAAGCATTTCTTCGCCCCAGCTGCTCACTCCCCCAACCTCCCTCCCACGCAAACAGCCATGTAGTGATACGTTCCAGCCTTTGCCTTTGATCGCTAAAGATAGTTGGTATACTGTTCTGAGTGCTACTCAAAGGGCAGATGCTGTAAGATATTAAAAGCTGTCCCTCTTCCCCCCACCTGCACCCCTTGCTGGTGCCTCTGCTCCCATCTACATCGTGGCAAATTGCCGCACCCTGCAGAGGCGTCCTCAGACTATAGATATTCTGAAAAGTAATATTTTGAAGCTTAGCCAAATTGTCTGGAAATAAGTACAGCTCGTTGAGGACATTTAACCAAAAGCGTTTCCCCGCCTCTTTTTCTGTTCCTCCTTCACTTATTCAAATACCACTGTAAAAAGATTTGAGCTGCCTACGACATGCTTTTTGTATCATCAGAAAATTCAAATAATCCCAGGTCAACTGTATAGAATCTGTTTTTTTATAACAGAAAGCAATAATTCCGTCAGTAAAAAATATCCTAAACATAAAGGAAATAGGAGACTAGATTGGTTCATGACCTTGTTTCATGAGTGATCTCGGCTTGCCTTGTGGTTCAGTACATTCTTGATTCTATAGATGGTATTATTAGTGAAGGACCAGGCAGCTTCAGTTAACACTTTCTCACTCTGGAGTTTTCCCACTGTGCCGTTGCACACAATACAGTCTGGTCATTACTTTATAGCTCTCTCTCCATGGTGATACAGCAACTTAAATTACATAGAATTTGCAGTGCAGTAATAGGCCGTTTGGCCCAACTGGTCTGTGCCAGTGTTTATGCTACACACGAGCCTCCTCCCATTTTACTTCATCTCACCTTTTCAGAATATTCTTCTGTTCCTTTCTCCCTCATCTGTTTATCCAACTTCCTCTTAAATGCACCTATGCTACTTGCCTCAACCATGTGGTCGCAAGTTCCACATTCTGAATCAGCCCATGTCCAGATGCAGCAAGACCTGGACAACATTCAGGCTTGGGCTTATAAGTGGCAAGTAACATTTGAGCCACACAAGTTCCAGACAATGACCATCTCAAACAAGAGAGAATCTAACCATCTCCCCTTGATGTTCAATGGCATAACCATCGCTAAATCCCCCACTGTTAACATCCTGGGGGTTACCATTGACCAGAAACTGAACTGGACCAGCCACATAAATACTGTGGCTACAAGAGCAGGTCAAAGGCTGGGAATTCTGTGGCAAGTAACTCACCTCCTGATTCCCCAAAGCCTGTCTACCATCTACAAGGCACAAGTCAGGAGTGCGATGGAACACTCTCCACTTGCCTGGATGGGTGCAGCTCCAACAACACTCAAGAAGCTCAACACCATCCAGGAAAAAGCAGCCTGCTTGATTGGCACCCCATCCACCACCTTCAACATTCACTCCCTTCACCACCAATGCACAGTGGCAGCAGTGTGCACTATATACAAGTTGCACTGCAGCAACGCACCAAAGCTCCTTCAACAGCACCTTCCAAACCCGTGACCTCCACCACCTAGAAGGACAAGGGCAGCAGATGCATGGGAACACCACCACCTGCAAGTTCCCCTTCAAGCCACACACCATCCTGACTTGGAACTATACTGCCGTTCCTTCACTGTCGCTGGGTCAAAATCCTGGAACTCCCTTCCTAACAGCACTGTGGGCTTCAAAAGGGCAATTAGGGATGGGCGTTAAATGCTGGCCTAGCCAGTGATGCCCACGTTCCAGGAATAAATTTTTTTTAAATTCACTGGGTAAAGATGTTTCTCCTGAATTCTTAATTCAGTTTATTAGAGACTATCTTATATTTATGGCCCTTAGTTTTGGTCTCCCCCACATGTGGAAACATCTCTATATTTAACTTCCAATGTCTCCTTTAATATAGTGGATTATCCAAATGTTTTTCATGTGGGTGGGAGGTGGGGGAAGTGGTAGGAAGGTGCAGATTCAAAACACTAAGCAAAAATTGGGCGAAGAATTAAGAGAGGCAATGGGAGAGAGAGGTTTTCAAGCTGAGAAGAATTGTGACCAAGTTATGCAGCTGCTTAGGAAGAGAATTCCAGAGAACGGGCATTAATGACTGGAAGCTTTGCCATCAGTGGCAGAGGGGGAGATGGGAACACGGAGTAATCCAGATTTAGATGAGCTCAGTGCGAAAGTACTTTGATGTTGGGCTAGAGGAGGTTCTGGGGGCGGGTGCCTCGTAATGGTAATGAGGATTTTGAAATTATTGCGAAGGGCATGGAGTTTGAAATATTAATCGTTCGTAATATAAAAAGGAAAAGATGCTGCAGATCTGATATTTAAAAAAACAAAATGTTGGACTTATCTAGCAGGTCAACAAGAAAGAATTGGAGGGTTGTGATGTTTTCAATGTGTATCATTCATCTGAACTGAAGGGAACACACCTGAAATGTCATAGCCTGTCTTTCCTGTACACAGATGTTGACTGACCTGCTTTTTATCGCCCCCAGCATTGCTGTTTTTTATTATCAACTATGTAGTGCTGTGGATGGTGTATGTTTCGTGCCTGTGATTCTGAAGCAGGTGCTTGTTGAAACCATGTTCAGTGAATTATGTCAGGAAAATATTTATACTTTTTGACTGCCAAATGCAGTGTGATGCCAGTGGGCATAACTGATTGTCAAACTCAGGACTTCAGTAGACTTTCCTGCACACACATTCCACACTACCTCTCCTCTCCACACAAATACATTACCACTGCATAATTGAAAAATGACCAGTTGATAGATCCTGATTAGTGGTTTTAAAGACTATGTTATGCACAGATGGTGTAGATGATTTTGCATGTGACTGATTCAGACTTGCAATTTGCAGTGGAGTTTGTGCTTCATAAAGCCAATAGTTGTATTACATTTTTTTAAAAGACCCTGGGATGTACATATGATTTTTTTTTACAGTATCAGTATACTCCCATTTGTTCTTTTCCCACCCATCCCTAATCTGTCAAGCTCCAAGTCACTCACCATCCTGACTTGGAACTATATCACCGTTCCATCACCGTCACTGAGTCAAAATCCTGGAACTCCTTCTCTAACAGCACTGTGGGTGTACCTACACCACATGGACTACACTGGTTCAAGAAGGAAGCTCACGACCACCTTTTCAAGGTCAATTGGGGATGGGCAATAAATGCTGACCTTGCCAGAGATGCCCACATCCCAAGAATGAATATAAAAAAAGCAAGTGTTAGACTTTGCTGTATGTCTGGTGCCAAATTACCTCTTACATTCATGTTCATGTTTTACTATCGGAATGACGACTAGAATGTTACCTATTGTTTTGTTGCACAGGTCTCAACACCTCTTTATGTCAGACACATATTAACCGCCCATGGCCTGATCAGCAAAGTGGTCCACCCATTCAGTGACATTGGTTGTGCCACGCTCACGAAAGGAGAAGTAATGAACTAAAGTGAACTGGAGCAATTATGAACTGTAAAAATGAACTGGTGAATTAAACTCTAAAATAATGGACACATTTTGCTGCATACAAGATGGAGTAAGTGATCAGGTGACCCCTTCTGTACTGCAAAAATACAACGTGACTGTTCGAGACTAAATTCTTCATCATGTCTGGACTAGTTCTGGGGAAAGTACATTAAAATGTTAAACAGGCCATTCAATGCTAAATGGCTCCTACCTTCAAGAACTGGGCTGACAAAGACCTTCACAGACAGAGTGACTCCAGATGCAAAGCCAAGATGATAGATGGGAAAATAACAGTACATTATCAATGTAAACTACATTCCAACCCCATTATGTAACAATGTCCCCATGTTCAAAGACATTGAATGGACACACCAGGGGAGAGCATATGTGACCACCTGACTGAAACCCAGCCTGATGAGGGTTTTTCTTTTAAAAAAAGAGATTTCTCTGTGAGAGAGAGAGAGCGAAAAGCCAGCCAGCGATGAAGCTGAGACCTCCTTTCCATCCAAGACGAAGACCCTGCCTGTAGCAACTTTAAACCACCGAGACAGAGACTCCAGAGGTGACTTGAAAGCTCCCCATCTGAGAAATTTTAACAAGCTTGTCCATCGACTTTGACTGAGTCTTAAACAAAGGAATCTGCAATATTTCAGTGAAACAAGACGAGGAACATCAGGCCTGCAGCGCTGTTAAAAATTTCTCCTGGAAAATCAAGAAGGTTTCAAAGTGAACTCTTTCTTACAACAATCTGATTTAAATGCATGCTTTCCTCTAAACTTTATCTTTTCTTCTGTGTGCGAATGTGTATGCTGAAGTGAGTGGGTAAGGTTGCGAGCATTTACAGCTATTGTTTTAATAGTTATCTTTTTAAACCTACGAGAAAACCTGTCGTTTGTCTGTTTATTTCACCCTTAAAACACTCAGGGACTAAAACACTCCTTTTAAAAAAAAACACTATCTGCAGTCAGTTGAGAGGTGAAAAATGGAAGTCACCCACACCATTTCCCAACTGTCCGTAACAGTTGTTTTTCCTTTAAAAGCGCTAGTTTATATTTTACTAATATGAGTGACTAGGGAGATTGAATTGAAAGATGAAATGTGGTCCTCCTATTTGCTTTGGGTTCACACATGGCAGAACCATCTTAAGATCACTTTTTCTTAGTACTTTCATCAGACGTTTATTACTCTCAATATCCATCACGTAATTGTTTGTTACTTTTGGAAAATTATTGCTGGTAGGTTTACATCAAGGTTAGACTTACACTCTGTGCAAACATCGATCAGTCAATGGAAAAAGAGCAGTTATGTTTGATAGGATTTTAAGCATTGAGCACACCGTAGATTTTAAAGTTGACAGAACTGCAACTGACCTGACAGAATTGGAGACGTGGTAAAATTAGAACTAAGCCATTTAGGATGGAAATCGGGAAGGATTTTTTCACTCATAGGGTAGTGTGAAAGGCTGTGGACTTCAGGGCCAATTGGAGCTTGGAACTGAGATCAATAGATTTTTTTTACATAAGGGTATCAAGGCATAAGGAGAAAAGACAGGTAAATGGGGTTGAGGTACAAATCAATTGTGACAACGGTTGTCCTTAGAGCAGAGAAGGCTAAGAAAAGATTTGATAGAAGTGTTTAAAATCATAAATGGTTTTGATAGAATAAATAAAGAGAAACTGTTTCCAGTGGCTGAAGGGTTGATAATGAGAGGCCACAGATTTAAGATGATTGAGAAAAGAATCAGAGGCACTATGAGGAAAGAGTTTTTTTAGTAGGGAATCCATCTGGCTCACTCATGTCCTATAGAGAAGGAAATCTGCTGTCCTTACCCGGTCTGGCTATATATGACTCCAGACCCACAGCAATGTGGTTGACTCTTAACTACCCTCTGGAATGGCCTAGCAAGCCATTCAGTTGTATTCAAGAAGGCAGCTCACCACAACCTTTCCAAGGAAAATTAGTGATGGGCAATAAATGCTGGGCGGCACAGTGGCGCAGTGGTTAGCACCGCAGCCTCACAGCTCCAGGGACCCGGGTTCAATTCTGGGTACTGCCTGTGTGGAGTTTGCAAGTTCTCCCTGTGTCTGCGTGGGTTTTCTCCGCGTGCTCCGGTTTCCTCCCACAAGCCAAAAGACTTGCAGGTTGATAGGTAAATTGGCCATTATAAATTGTCACTAGTATAGGTAGGAGGTAGGGAAATATAGGGACAGGTGGGGATGTGGTAGGAATATGGGATTCGTGTAGGATTAGTATAAATGGGTGGTTGATGGTCGGCACAGACTCGGTGGGCCGAAGGGCCTGTTTCAGTGCTGAATCTCTAATCTCTAATCTAATCCCATGAATGAATAAAAGAAGTCACTGAACTTCAAAAATAACACCTCAAATCATTGCGCGAAGCACTTTGAGACATTTTGACAACATGAAAAGCCAAAACATAACTGCAACCTTTTTCTGCTACAGGACAATCCATAATAAACAACTGCTGTATAGTGTACGGTGTGCAGATATCAATCTTGTTTTCTGTTTTAAAAAAAAAGGCAAGATGGCAAAAGAGAGCATCTTGGTTATTCCACCACCTCTCTGTTAGTAATGAATTGTGCAGCTTTTACTCACTCCCCTTTGTATTTATTTATTACTGATAAAATAAGGCAGTGGATTTTACCAAGCCTATGACGTCGGGTTCCGTGACGGGGGGTGGGGGCGGGACATGGTTGCGCCCGAGGCACGGAGGCTAACACCGGGAGGGCCTGGCCAGATCCTCCCAGCGGCAGTGGGCTCTTAAAATCCAGCCCAAGGGATGGAATTGTTTTAAATAGATTTTGAGCAGACGATGACTCCCTTGTCATTCCATTGCCTGACCTCTTGACCGGTGTGAGATATGAGCCAGTATCTGGCATGTTGCGAGTTTCATGGCTATTTGTCACGGAAGGATTTATGCCAGTATGGGATGTATGACTGACTTGCATAAATGATTCCCTTATGTACCTTATGAGCATATTGGTTTGCAAACCGCATTTGAGTGCTCTGTCTCCAATGCAGTACTTCCCCACATCTTCTTATATTTAGCTTCTGTAAGGTCACATACTTTCACTAATCTGTATAGAGAAAGTAGACTAATGCGTGGGCAATTTTCATAGTGTTTGCTTAGGATTGCATTTGTGCATAAGTATTGTATTACAAATGTTGGTTTTGTGCTTGCAATTTATTGCTTTCTGTGAGGAACAAGCGAGTGAATGTTGGCTGTATTCAATTGCTAATGATTAGCACGTTCTTATGAATTACTTTATCCATTGTTTTAACCAAGGGGTTAATAACTTTAAAATAACCATCTTCCTATCCCTGTTTAGATTGCAGAGTAATGTATGTGAATAGACTCATGAGGGTAATTTTAACTCTACCCCCATCACCCCCGCCATCCCCAGACGGGCAAGACGGTGTCGGGGCTGGGGTGGAGTGGGTGGCAGGGGCAGGGCGGGGGGTGTTAAGTTGTTAAAAATGGAAAACCTGATTCCAACCTGCCTCAAACGTGTCTACCCCCGGTTTACCTGAGGCTGGTTGGGGCTCGTCTGAGTAACCTGCTGTTGAGGGATGAGTCGGTGATTATAAAGTGTTAATGTGGGTCAGGACCTCAGATTTTGCGAGCCATTAGCATTTAACATCTCCATCACCGGAAACCTGGCAACTAAAGGAAGGCGAGAATTGTCGGACCCAGCAAGTGAGTGAGTTTCCATCAACTGCTTGTGGGCCAGGAGGAGCAGGAGTGCTTGCCCCCAGTCCCCTGAGCTAAGCTGCTGCAATCTGCTGACCAACCCCACCACGATCTCCAGACCCCACCCTCGATCTTCAAGCACTCCTGCTGACAGGCATCCCCACTCCCTCCTCGCCTCCATGTAAATGTCTGGGGCCATAGCATCTTACAGTATAGAAGGAGACCATTCGACCCATTGTGCCTGTGTTGGCCGTCTGAAAGAACTACCAATTAGTCACTCTCCCCTAATACATTCATGTTTTTACGTTATTAACAGGCTTCAGCTGTGGTATGCACTTTGTTTGAGCCCAAACCCATGGCTTAAACTGGCACATGGCAGGGCACTACAACGTTAATACTTAGTGCGCATAATATTCACATACATCTTTGTCATCCACCCAGCTAAAGAAGGATGGGTCAGAAAAATAAATTCTTGTTTAGCATCTTGTGGTTTTGTTTGCACATAATCATCATCATTCTCCAAATTCCTAAATTGAATCGAAGCGAAGAATCATAGAAATGTCAACTAATTTGTGCTTGCTGTTAATTAGACAAGTCATATTTCCTTTTGGTTTATTTTTGCTATTGCAGCCACTTGAGACAAAAAAAATAAAAATGCTGGAAATCTGAAAGAAATTCAGAGACTGCTGGAAATACACAGCAGCCGTGTCAGCACCTGTGAACAGTTGAGATTGGTTAACATCTCGGATATGATCACATTATTTCACTTTATGCTCTTTTTGTTCTAAGTGCAGTCAATTTTGTGAACATGAAATTTCAAACACTAAACTCTCACCAGGCATATAAACTAGTCACCGAGGGAGTCCCGTACTGTCGGGGAAGTCATCTTTTCGATGAAATGTTAAACCGAGGCCCTGTCTGTCCTCGAAGATGAACATAAAAGATCCTATGGCACTATTTCAAAGAAGAGCAAGTGCGTTCTCCCCAGTGAACGTTCACTAAAAAACAGATAGTCTGGTCATTTATTTTGTTGCCATTTATGGGATCTTTATTGTGTGTAAATTAGCTGCTGAATTTTCTATATTACAACAGTGACTACACGTCAAAAGCACGTAATTAGTTGTAAAACACTTTTGGATGCCCTGAGGTCATGAAACGTGCTATATAAATGCAAGTCTTTTCTTCTTTACAAAAGCTAATATGATGGTTGAATTTAGAAATTGATATTAAAGTTGACACTGCAAAATATTTGGGAAATGTATGTATGAGTGAATCTCAAGTAACATTGAGTCAGAGGATGCAGTACAAGTTTGTGAGAGATGGTGAAGTTAGTGGAAAGTGGTAAAGTGACTTTTGATTGTCTCAAATTTCCAAGGTATTAAAGAGTTTTCCGCTATTCATGCTGATTTGTGAGCTGGGAAATTTGAGGCAAAGTAGACAGTGGAGCTGATCAAAAGGCATGACAATTTTTTATGCTAGGGATAAATTTAGGGCTGAATTTTTTTCAGCTCCCGACATCAGGCTCTGTGGCCGGGGTGGGGAGGTGGGGTAGTGGGGGGAAGATCGAAGTGGTAGCGGCCTGCCACGGAGCCCGACACCAGGATTGCTGGGCCTGATCTTCCCGGCAGCAGGGAAACTCCGTGGCGGGCCCTCCGCTGCTCTGCAACGGGACCATGCTTTAAATATTGAAATGACCTGTTTGCATACATTTAAATTGAATTATCCGCAATCTTCCCTTCGGTTCCGGATCTTCAGCACGACAGGGAAATGGGGAAGCTCTGCAATTTTAGTGTAATGGGAGGGAAGGGGCAAGCATTTATTTTCTGTGTGGTGGGGGGGGAGCTCTGGCGCCAGTGCCTGTGCAGAGACAGCTGTCGCCGTTCACAGCATTGCCGAGGTGGGCGGGGGTGGGGGCGGAGTGGGCGGCAGAGGCCCTATATATTCTAATGAGCCGCTGGGCTCAAGTTCACAGTGACGTGGTGGTGCGTACATGCCGGCCACTGTTTTATACGCCCGCTGCTAGGAACGGCGGTGGGAAAACAAAATCTAGCCCTTAATGTGTGACATACACTATTTGCAAGTTTTTAATACATTAAAGAAATAGATTTTTATATTGTTTAGTGGATGTAGCAGGTTTATGTCTGTTTGCATTCTTTTTATGATTCATAGATGCACCATAGTGCCTTTCAGATCCTTTTTCACTGATTTCGCTCTTAGTCACTGGAAGAGAGGGCACTCACTGAGGAATATGAGGCAGGAAACAAGTTCAGATCTAACTTTTAATTTTTGCTCCCTCTTCCTGAAGCCTTCAAGGGCTTAGATATACATTGCCCTCTGATGTGTTCATATGCACTGTTTACTTACAGCATAAGGAAAAAAAGAAAGACTTACATCTATATAGCGCACTTCATGACCTCAGGGCATTTTGCCGCTTTAGCCAATGAAGTATTTTTGAAGTGCAGTCGCTGTTGTAGGCAACAGAACACGTATTTTTACCACAGCAAGGTTCCACAAACAGCAAATTGATAACAACCAGAAAATCTGTTTGAGATGGGGATTGAGGGATAAATATTGGCCAGGACTGCATTGGGTGGGAAATGGCACATGTCGGCTCAATGTACGACAATAAACCATGTTGGCCGAAAAATTGCGGGATTCTGGGTACTGCCTGTGCGGAGTTTGCAAGTTCTCCCTGTGTCTGCGTGGGTTTCCTCCGGGTGCTCCGGTTTCCTCCCACATCCAAAGACTTGCAGGTAATAGGTAAATTGGCCGTTGTAAGTTGCCCCTAGTGTAGGGAGGTGATAGGGAATATGGGATTACTGTAGGGTTAGTATATATGGGTGGTTGTTGGTCGGCACAGACTCGGTGGGCCGAAGGGCCTGTTTCAGTGCTGTATCTCTAAATAAATGAATAAATAAATAAATAACAGTGAGGCTAATGACACTCACCATTATTTATCTGCAAATGCAATTCTAAGCAAGGAGCAGATGCAACATTAAAAGCAAAAAATCCAAAAGTTGCTGACTGAGTTGCACTGATTCATGTAAAGGACATCTTCTTGTCTGGCTCCCCATTGAAATATATTGAAAGTCGTGAATTGCTGTATTTGCATGGTAGATACAAACTAAACTCACCACAGAAAATTTGGGCTTTTCAGTCTTAGTACGCTTTTTACTACGTGATGAATGTTAATTACTGCCAGTCAACCTCTCTGGCACTGAAAATTATTTATTAGATTTCTTCTGGTTTTAATTGTCAGAGATTTTTTAAATTATTTTTTTTGAAACCTTTTTTGTCTTTTTCTCTCTCTCAATCCATCTCATTCCCTCTCCCTTTCTCTTTCTTCAATCAATCTGACATTGAATTCACCATTTTAACTAACAATTCCTTGTTCATACCTTGCCCTGTTAATTTCAGAATCCTGTAATCTGATTGGTTAAGGAGTTACACAGTTGCTTATCCTATTCACTCAGGTCCCAGCTGCTCTGTAGAGGGCAGCGTGCTGTTTCCATCTCACACTTCAAACAACTTGCAGTGCAAAAACTGTATGTCACATACAGACGCGAATCCTGCAAAGGGGAAAGGAAGGTGCAGTCCACAAGTCGACAATGAAACCATTGCAGGTTGTCTGCATCTGATGAGCTCCAATGCTGAGATATCAAAAGCTGAGGGAAATTTAAACATACAGAAGTAAACAGATATTTATATATAATGTTGTTATTGCAATATGTCTGATAAGTAATCTTTGTTTGCCTTCACCACTAAATATGAATGTGACTGTTTAAGTGACTCATAATTGCCCCATGATCTCAATTTAAACATAACCTGCCAGGCGAGAAACTGACGGAATTGGCTTCAGTGCTAGTTTTACACCTTGCCATTGACTTCAGTCCTGTCAGTTTCCAGATGTATGGGCTAGGTTCAGTTTACCCCTATGTTTCTGTTTTTGTTATTGTGTTGCACTTCCTAGTCAGAAAGTCATTAAGAAATCCGACTAGCTTGCCATGTGGGACTATGGCAGGGATTTTATGGGCCCCCCTGAGGCTGGGGAGGACAGAGCATCGCAACGGGATGCACGTCGCCAAGCGACCTTCCCGGGGGCGGGATAGACCGATGACTGCCTTCCCACTCACAGGCCAATTGAGACCCTTAAGTGGCCTATTAATGGCCAATTAAGGGTCTGGTCCCACCCCTGCTGGGATCTTAACAGCACTGGGTTGGGGGGGGGGGGCGGTGCTGTGCCATGTGGGGAGGACGCCTTGCAATACGAGGCGCCCTCCTCAATGGGCAATTTGTGACCCATGGAGGACCGTCACCGGGAACAACTTTACCCCCGAGACCCCACCTCCCCCCTGGACTTCACGACCACCCCCCACCCCACCCTCGCCTGGGCCTTCTGGACTGGCCCCGGTGACCCCGCCTCACCTACCTCTTGTCTGGTATTCCAGCACTGGGCCTGGGTCTGAAGCCTCTGCAGTACTGGCAGTGGCCACCACTCCGGTGGCACTGTCCATACTGTTGAGCTGCTGGCCCTTTGATTGGCCAGCAGCTCATGGAGGTGAGATGCCTGCCTTTAAAGGGACGTGAATCTTTAATTGTAAAGCACTGACAGATCGTTCCGGGAGGCCATGAAAATGGAGAGGTAGGGTTCCCCCGCCTTTTTGGTCTGAAGCCAGGAGCGCCGTCTCCTACACAAAATTCATCCCAAGATTGCAGTAGGTCATTCCAATGGTGGGAGCTGGAAAAGGATGTAAATCTGCTTAAAATTCAAACCTGCATCGTCCAGGTCATCACATAGGTACCTGTATATGTATACTGAAGTAGTGAGACATCAGTTCAATTAGCAATGTGGGTGTACCTACATACATAGACTGCAGTGGTTCAGGAAGGCAGCTCATCACTGCCTTCTCAAGGGCAATTAGGGATGGGCAATAAATGCCCACATCCCTTGAATGAATTTTTAAAAAAACTATTCGCCCTGTTCAAATACATAATCCGATTGTTTAGTCATACAAGGATTCTGCAACTTCTCACCAGGATGAACCTACAGTTCCAGCACTCTCACTTTTCACTGTTTTAAATGAAAAGATTCCAAAGTTTTTATTCCCATTGCCCAATCTGGAAGTCTGCTTCACACATTGATCACTCTTTGGGATATTTTCAATGCCATATAAATGCAAGTAGTTTCTGTTGTATGAAGAACAACTCCTTCAAATCAGGTCTACATTTTCCTTTTGCCAATTTGACTCAGTGCCCCTTGTCCTGCTGTAATGGTTTAGTTTGAAGCAGTTCTCTGGATTTATCTTCTCTACATCACTATACTTCTAGATATAAATGCAAGTTGTATTTTTCTTTTTTACTTCCATGAGTTCACACCTCAGTTGCCCTCTTTCAAGGCTGACTTTCAAAAAAAATTTTTTTACCCATGAATTGTTTTAATTGGGATCCTTTGATGACCCAGTGAACAGGTTTCCCTGATCCAAGTGATGATAGCCACTTGCAGTTGGCTGTCATACTCCTGGGTTAGGAAGGGAAAAGGTTGCTGCCCCTGTGGATTAGCTATGCAGCAGTCCCTCCTGGAAATGCATATTTGAGTATACAAAATGATGTGTCCAGCTATTGATACCAAAACTCATCATCAAGGGCACACTTTCAGGAGATGAGGGGAGAAGTTTAAACTTTTGAAAAAGATACCTAGGGCTGGATTTTGTTCTCCCCCAGCTGTCTGGTTCCATGGCAGGGTGGGGAGGGGGCCTGAAGATGCCTCCGGGAGAGGGCCGCCACACACCCTGACGCCCCGGCCCGATATTACCAGCGGCAGCGAGGCCTCATGGCGGCCCCCCTGCCCCCGCCCCCACCACCGCTGCTCGATGACAGGACTTCAATTTGAATATTTAAATAAATTAAAATGAATTAATTAATTAAACTCACGGCGCCACCTGAAGTCCTGCTGCAATCTTCAGCCCAGAGAAACGAGACCCCACACTGATGGGGAGGTGGGGGTGGGGGGGGGTGGAGGAGATAGGTTTATCAGTGCGGGAGGGGGGAATGGGGTCAAATTAAAGTCATAGGTTTAGGGTTGCAGTTTGCGGTGGAGGTGGGGGGGAAGGTCAGATGGTAAAGGTAAGTGTTTTTGGGGGGGAAGGGCAAATAATTAATTTAATTGTTGTTGTGGGAGGGGGTAAAAGAAATGTGTTTATTTATTTTTATTCACTTCACCTTTAAATATTGAAATTTCCCAGTAGGTTTAACAGCCCTTTAAAAATGCCGGGGATGGGCAGCCCCCCGTGATCGGGGGAGGGGGGTGGGGGGGGGTGCGGTCTGCCCCGTCTATTTAATGAGCCATCATACGGAAGATTGCGGTAGCTCGATGACATAAAATTCAGCCCATAGAATTATAAAGAATTGCCACAAAAGGAAGCAATTTATCCATTTGTGTTTGTGCTGGTGCTCAATCCATATTGATCGATCTGCTCTAATTCCATTTCCCTGTTTATTTGAATTTCCCCTTAAATGCCATGATTGAATTAGTTTTAATGGCCTCTTGTGGTAATATATTCTAATAACTCTTTATATGGAAGAATTTCTGCTAACCTTTTCCTTTTGTGCTCCTGTTACTAATTCTAAGTATATGCCTCCTTGTTATCAATTCGCTGAGCAGTGGGAATCATCTTTCACTATAGACACTCAAAGCTGTCAAAGATTTTGGAAACTCTGATTCTGCACCTTAACTACACATAGAAAGGGAAAAAGGTTGGATTTGGTAACATTAGGGATCTAGAATACATCAGAACATTGCATCAGGATTGTAGTTGATATACTGCGATACAGTAGAGTTGGTTCAGTTTATGCTTATTATCGTGAAGTAGATGAATAAGACAAATGTAAATAGTTGCCATTAAATCAGCATTTATTTAGAAATATAACTCTGTCCAAGAGGCTGCACATGACATCTATTCTTACAGTTAAAAATAATCCACATACTGACTGTTTCTAGTTGGCTTCTTGACCAAAGATCCTGGTTTCTTTCCTGTTCAAATTAACTGGTTACTAAAATCTCTGTGTGAGTAAACATGCAATTGTTCCCAAATTGAACTATTTACCAGGACTTGGTCGGAGATTTGAAAGGGAGAGTGGGGATGGGGGGGTGGAGGGGGGGCATTTTTTGATTATTTGGCATTATAGGTGCAGAAATGCTAGAGTGTGCAGTTGCACTGTGTAATTCTTTGATGGCGATGCACTCAAGTGCTATTTTCAATATTCTCTCTTTTCTCATTGAATCAATTGGGGTTGCTGCCTAATTTACAATAGTGCAGTTGTCAAGATTTGCAGACAGTTGTTCAGATTAGAAATTGATTTAAAACCAGAAAGACACCTTCCTTCTGAAAAAAAAAGCCTCCTTAGTGTTCAATGTTCAAATTTTAGTTATCTCTTTCAATGAAATGTGCGCAGGTATGGGCTCGAGCATGGAGCAAAGTGTTTTGCTGCATCTTTCCTTTTTATCCTCTCCAATGTGATACTTTATAAAGGAGGCTTTACTTCCAAACATCAAATAAAAGCCAACAAGTAACTGTCAATCCACTTGCACCATGATATGACAATATTATACTCCCTTTCTGTTTTGAGTGTTTTGACAGTGTTTAAGACTGGTGCTAAGGTAGCATGGTCTGTGGGAAGTGACTGTAAAGGTATGGTGCGAATATTTTAATAAGCAGGACCTATTTATCTCAAACCGAATATCCAGTTCCTACACTTTCAAATTAACTCTGTTAGGCTTGCAGTTCTGAATGGAAAGTATGGCGAGCAGTGGTTTACTGATGCTGGCCTTTGAATGTTTAAATTGCTGTGAAACCATTGATCCAGTTGTTGACAGTGTTCCTGTGGTGATAGGGTGAGTTAGATGAGGACAGTGATTGCAATCTCCAAAGTTAAACCTGCATTTTATATTTATGTATCTACGGTTTGTTGTGCTATGGTATTAAATATTGTCTTTTCTGCAGCAAACCTTTAATGTAACTCTCAAAGTCAACCTCCCCCTCCCAAAGTGAACATCCCATCCTCTTGTCATGTCACTAAAGCTCAGTTGATGGTCTCACCATTGTTGTTCTTATCCACTTATTGAAAATAAAAGCTGGACTATTCTGCCACTAAACTAATT